>NW_026068048.1:628033-655179 GCF_014885135.2 Alexandromys fortis
CTCTCTCTCTCTCTCTCTCTCTCTTTCTTTCTTTCTTTTTCCAAGTCGGAGTTTCTCCATGTATCCCTGGGTGTCCTGGGACTCACTCTGTTGACTATGATGGCCTCAGACTCAGAGATCCATCTGCCTCCGCCTCACGAGTGCTGGGATTATAGGTGTGCGCATGCCACCCCCTCTAGCTGAGAAGAATGTCTATGGAGGAGAATCAGGTACTGAGTTAAAAAGAAGTCCCTGGGAGGCAGACAGAGGCAGAGTGAACAGCCCTGAAGTTATCTTGAACGGTACTGTCCCTCACACAGTCCTGCCCACCAGATTGCAGAGCCCAGGGGTGAGAATATTGAGGTGGAGACTTCAAACTTAGAATCAACTCCCTGCACTCGTCCCCTGTCCTAGTGCTCCGGAGACTCCAACCACATACTCCCAAAGACCCTCAAGGAGGCCCAGTGACAGAACCTCCCGGGGCTTGCAGTGCTGTGGAGACATTTCCTGACAGTCCATGGTAAACTCCCCTGGAGGGCTGCAAATGCAACTCAATAGTAAAGTACTTGCCACTCGCGGGCAGGCTCTGGCTGCATCTTCAGCAGCACAAGGGAAGGAAAGGGAGAGTATTTAAGTGTAGGATGCATGCATGCAGCTGCAGCATCTGGGAGGTGGAGGCAGGAGGATTGGGAGTCTAGTGCCAGAATGTGAGTTCAAGGCCACCTGAAGGTCCTTTCTAAAACCATCTGCCCCCTCAAAAAGCCCAAGAAAAAAAGAGGGAGAGAGAGAGGTTCTGTTTTTCATTTTGTGTGAGATGAGGCCTCACTATGTAGCCCTGAATGGCCTGGAACTTGCTATGTAGAGCGGACTGGCCTAGAACTCAGAGAGATCTTCCTGTCTCTGTCCCGTGAAGGCTGTTTTTTCTCTACTTGTCTCCTGAGCCTACTAATCCTTCCTGGTGTTGACTTTGTTGGTAATTACTCTGAGACCATTTTAATTAATTAATTAATTAATTAAGACCATTTGAATAAATTCATCTCCAATAAGATACTTTTTTTTGGTCTCATTTTCCCCTTGGCCCTTAAAAAGGAACATGTAATTCTTTGAGAAAGGATCTTGCTATGCAGCCCAGGCTGGCCTCCAGTTCATGGCAATCCTCCTTCCCCAGATTTCCATGTGCTGAGATTGTAGACATTTGCTACCAGACCTAGCTGATGCAGAGACATTTCTACTGCCAGGGCTTCCACTGCGGGCAGGGGTGTCGCTGTTCTGTTTTGCGTGAGTCCCTGGAAACATTAGGGTCCTTCTAGGATGAATTTGGACTTGGCAGAGCAGCAGGGTGACCGGCTTCTGGTGAGCCGACTGCCCATTGCTCCACAAGAACCTCCTCTCTCTGTTTTAAACTTGTTACACAATGTACTCCTCTTAGCAAGCCGATTTCCGCATACCAAAACCTCTTATCTGGAGTTGTTTGAAGGAACCATTTGCCCAAGCGATCCTCAGCCGTGAAACTTCTTTATTTTCCACGTCCTCTCCTACCTAAGTTTAGCAAAGCCTCTGGAATCCTTCAGAAAGAAGGGTATCAAGCCGTGAACAATCGTGAAAGGCAGTTCAAAGCCCAGGTGCTAACACTCGGGAATTCAAGCCAGATGAGACAGTCTGCGGGATCCCCTGCTGCACCTCCCTCTTCTGTTTAAGCTATAATTCCGCTGACCACTGTTCAGCCTTCCAGTCAATACGGCCTTTTCTCTATCGCTTTGTTTCATGGTCTTATGCAAACAAACCAAACTGCATTTTAAAGCCAATAAAGTGACTGCTGCTGGAACAAGGACAGCAATCGCTGGAACAAGAACTCTACTAAAGTGCCGTGCGGGGTCGAACGAGGCTAACGCACCGGCAAGGCTTTCTACGACAGCCATTCCTGTTGTGTCAGGTAACCTGTTTGAGAGCGTTTCCTTAATCTCTTGCTGTAAATCATAAATCATTTGAGAATTAGGGTGACCCATCAAATGCATCTTAACTTTCCGCCGTCATACTTGTGACGTCATACTTGTGACGTCATACTTGTCATCCTTAAATACAATCGGATGCAACTTTCCCACAGCATTCTGATTTTTCTCTGTTCCCCCCATATTCCTAACTGACCTCCCCACAATATAACAGCTCGTCTCAAACCAGCTATCTCATTGACTGTCTCACTATCTTGTTTTATTTTGTCGAGTCCAAAGTCCTGCAGAACGCTATGCCAGTCCCTAGCGAACTCAGCAGTCTGAATTACTTATGAAGCCCTGGACTCGTCACTGTGGCGATAGGAATCAACGCAACAGTTCCCATAACTCCAGCAGCAATCAGTCTGAGCATTTAATGGGTTCTTCTTAATATTCCCTCAGCGAGCTTCTGCACCAGGACCATCACAGGAGAGTCTTGCCATGGCCTCGACAACCTCACTGGTATCCGGATTGCTGGCCTTGTTCTAGGAATGAATAAACTTTCAGAAGTTACATTTAAAGACATGCTAGACTGAACACAGGTGTGGAGGGCACAGTGTTCACACGCGATGCTGTAATCATTAGGTGTTCTTGTACAGGCCGTCTTAGTTGCAAGTCAGGGATTGGTACACCCACCACAAAGAACGGCTCTGATCCGGTCTAAAGGACAAATGTTTAAGTTTCCTTCCCCGTGCTTTAAAAGAGGGCAAAAGGCACTTGCCAATTTCCACAAATTAATCCGAGCCGAATTGCCAAGTTGCAGGAGAGGACTTGCCCTTCCAGCTCCTTGCCGCCGGAGAGGGTCATTAACAGAAGTGCTAATTTCTACAATTCCACTCAGCTCCATCTGTGCCATCTTAATTCCTCGAGGTGAGCTAAAAGGGCTCCGATCGGTGGTGTCTCCGTGGAGATATTAATTGACACTTGAGATTTCTTTTTACATTTTTTTACATTGTTGCCCATTTACCCGGCCAGATTCCTTGCTCACACCTCACAGAGTGGTGGATTATGGAACTAGTAGCATTAATCTCCTGTCCTCTAAAACCGGATGCTTGAAGCATATGAAGCTTGTTATGGAAATTCTGGGTAGTATTAACGACAGGTAACCACACTTGACAAGTTATGTTTAGACCTTGAATTTTGTTACCCATACAAATAGGAATTTCTTGCACTCCCACGGTTTAATTTATGATTTCCTTACCCTTCTCCATAGGTTTCACAGACCATTGGTTGTAATAAAGACCAGGTGGCCAAGAAGATTCATTAACTATCACAAGGATATCCATATCTACCCAGCTTACTCCTGTGTTAACTGGAGGAGTACAGATATAGGCCTGATATGTACAGTTGGCCCCTGTTACCCGGCTACCTGTACAGTTATCACAGACAGCACAGCTAGGAACAGGGTTGTAGCATCCTGGGTTGTTTCTGAGCCTGTGGAACAATCGCCTCCCTTTGTCACACAAACTCTTACGCTGTCCACGGTGGGAGGATCAGCTGTCTGATTCAAAGGCCTTTCTTTCTCAGAGTCATGTCTCCCATATCAGCAGCCCGGACATCCAAGAGACTCCTCTTCTTCTTAACTTTGATGATATCCACAGCCTTTTGTCTCCTGCAGAAGCATAAGCATACCCTCGGCCCCATCTTACCCTTTCTCTGCTTTCAATTTTGATGTTAAAACATCTTTATAAAAGCTGGGCAGTGGTGGTGCACGCCTTCACGCCTTTAATCCCAGCACTCGGGAGGCAGAGGCAGGCGGATCTCTGTGAGTGCAAGGCCAGCCTGGTCTACAAGAGCTAGTTCCAGGACAGCAGGGGTACACAGAGAAACCCTGTCTCAAAAAAAATTACCATCTTTAATTCTTTCTTTTCTTTCAGGTTTTTGTTTGTTTGTTTGTTTTGTTTTGTTTTTCGAGACAGGGTTTCTCTGTAGCTTTGGAGCCTGTCCTGAAACTAGCTCTCATAGACCAGGCTGGCCTTAAACTCACAGAGATCCGCCTGCCTTTGCCACCCTAGTGTTGGGATTAAAGGCATGCACCACCACAGCCCGGCTAAAGATGGTAATCTATCCCTGGGAGTCCACATACCCCCTTCTGTTTAACAAGCATCTCTTTCAGAATGCGTTTGGATCTTTCAACAGTTGCTGGTCCTACAGTAATCCTGTAATGTGTTTTATGTTATAGCTTGCAAAACAAACAAACAAACACCCTTCATTTTATTAGAAACATATGCAGGGGCATTATCAGTTTAATTTGTTCAGTACGCCCATTACAGCCATTGTTTCCAGTAAATGAGTAAATATAGAATCAGTCTTTTCAGGACTTATGGCAGATGTCCATTGAAATCCACAGTTTACATCAATGGTAAAATAAATATATTTTAATTTTTCAAGTTCTGTTAAATGAAATACATCCACTTACCAAATTCATTTTTTGTGTGTATGTACCTTTAGGATTACTCCCTGCAGGTAAAGGAATTTGATTATACAATGAACAAACAGGGCCTTTTTTTTTTTTTTTTTTTTTTGGTAATTTCTTTAGCTAGTTAGTCATGTAATGGTAATTTTTTTCTTTAACCTTTACTATTGATATGATGTTTTTTTATGAAATTCAAAAGCTTCTAACACATTTCCTCTCAGTAATTGATCAATTTCATCATTTCCTTTTGCTAATGGCCCAGGCGATCCAGTATGAGACCCAATATGAGGGATATGTAGAGGAAAATTTCTATCCTGATTGCCTGTTACTGCTGCGTAAATAGCAACGTCAATTCTGAATCATCAGGATAAGTTCAGAAATTAATACATGCAGTACAACCCCTTCAGCATAGTGAGTAATATACTAAGAGATTAATTGGAGTCTAATCAAACCATTAGAATGGCACAGAACTCTGACTTCTGAGCTGAAGCAGATGGACTTTGAATTTTTTTTTTTTTTATTTTTTATTTTTTTTGGTTTTTCAAGACAGGGTTTCTCTGTGGCTTTGGAGCCTGTCCTGGAACTAGCTCTTGTAGACCAAGCTAGACTCAAACTCAGAGATCAGCCTGCCTCTGCCTCCTGAGTGCTGGAATTAAAGGTGTGTGCCACCACCGCCCGGCTCAGTTCTTTTTATAAGCAGAAGCCATTTTCTTTTGGGATAGTTGTTGTTAAATTTTCCTAAGAAATTGTTACCAATCATCACTAGTTATCCACAATTGCATAATTTTAACATTAGTGTAAGGTAGTACAATCTCAGCAGGATCCGTTTCTGACAATTGACAAAGTCTTATTCTTCCCTTTAGAATTAATTCAGAAACCTTTCCTATGTAGGCTTTTTTCCTTTTAACTCTGTGAACTAGGAATATCTATTCTAAAATATTGTCATACCTTTGTATAATGTAATATTTTGATTTCATTCTAAATGCTTGCTTTGAATCAAAGTTCGGAGCTAGCCACTAGCTGACCAAAATTAACCATAGAGGTTTGGAGGACTGAATAGAGATAGGAGACAGGAAGTAATAAGTCAGGGCTGAGAGGGTCTCAGCCTTTTGGAAGAAGGAATTAAAGAGATAGGAGGTCACTGGTGGCTGTTTCCCTGCTTCTCTGATCTTTCAGGTTCTTTTTTTTAAAGTTTTCATTTTAAGTTTTTATTTATTAATTGTGTATACAGCGTTCTGTCTGCACACCAGAAGATGGCACCAGATCTCATTACAGATGGTTGTGAGCCACCATGTGGTTGCTGGGAATTGAACTCAGGACCTCTAGAAGAACAGTCAGTGCTCTTAACCTCTGAGCCATCTCTCCAGCCCCAGATCTTTCAGGTTCTTACCCTGATTTCTGAGTCCTTACCTTTTATTGGTAAAGAATAATTAGATAAACACTTCCAAGTCCAGTAGGGGAATAAGTAGAAGGTAAATTTACTAAAATACATTCATTCAACCATGAGATCTAATTGATCTACACAGGCATCTTGCGGTTCCTGTTCTACTTGAGCCAATTCCCTTTCTGCTTCAGCTGTTAATAGCCTTGCGCTGTTGAAATCTGAGTCCCCTTGCGAGATTTGAAACAATTTACTTAATTCTTGAGTAGGCAATCCAATGGAAGGCTGCAACCAGTTAATATCACCCAAAATTTTTTGAAAACCATTTAGAATGTGAAATTGATCCCTTCTAATGTGTACCCTTTGTGGATGGATTCTCTGTTTATTTAATTTAAATACTAAGTAATTAAGAAAATCCCCTCTTTGTATTTTTTAGGAGCAATCTGTAATTCCTAACGGGGTAAAATGGTTTTCTCTACTGCATTAGACATTCTTTCCAAGGTATCTGTGTCAGAAGCAGCCACTAGACTCTCATCCGATAACAGTAAATAACGGGCTGAGGACACCATTGAGCAATGGGAAGAACCACTTCCGGGGGTGGATGCACAAAATACTGACACAGAGTTGGACCGTTCTATAGTCCTCGAGGAAGGGTTTTCCACAGGTATCATCTACAGGCTGGGCATTGTTATTAGTAGGCCCTGCAAAAGCAAATTTTTCTCTATCTTGTTCTTGTAAAGGGATAGCGCAGGAACAGTCTTGTAAATCAATAACTATAATAGCCAGTCTTTAGGTAATAAAGAAGATAAAGGAGCTTCGGGCTGTAAATACCCCACAGGCTGGATTACTTTGTATATGGCTCTCAAATCAGTCAACATTCTCCATTTTCCAGATTTCTGTTTTATTACAAATACAGGAGAATTCCAAGGCCAGGCAGTGTCTTCCTGTGCGCAGCATCTAACTGTTCTTTTCCTAGTTGCTCAAGCGCCTGCAGGTTTTCTTCCGTTAAGGCCACTGCTCCAGCCGTACAAGCTTAGTGTTAGTTATTTTAAAGGCAGAGCCGCTGGGCTTTGGGCAGTGGCCCCAACCCCAAATATGGACAGCCGGTCCCTGCCTTGTCCTGCTGCTGGACAGTTTGTTTAGCCCGTGCTTTCCCTTGATAATTCTCCCCAGTACCGTTACCAGGGATGCATTCCATTTTCCTCATCGTCTTATGCGCTGTCTCTGAAATTACAGGAATATTAATGAGAGCTCCTCACTGTAACAAATCTTTTCCCCATAAATTCATGGCTATGTCAGCCACCTTAGGCTTTAATATTTCCACATGTCCTTCAGGTCCTTCACATTTAATCCAGTCTATACTTTGTTTCACCTGAAATAATGTCCCAATACCTAAAAACTGAGTGGCGACGTAAAAGCCAGTTGGGATTCCAAGATTCTTGAGAAATTATAGCTCCAATGTCCATCAAACTTCCCACCTCAATGTCATTTACTTGTAATTAACTTTGGCCTCTCGTGGTTAATAACAGTTTGTCAAAATACTTTTTTCCCTCCTTAGTATTTCCAAACCCTCCCATCCTACTTGTTGGAGCTGCTTTGCCTTGAAGAACTGAGAGTCATAACAACTGAGCAATTCTGTCGCCAGCTTCTCTCGGTATAGTCCTTTTTACATAAGGCGTAAATCTAGTTGCTCCTTTGTAATCTTCATCTATAATTCCTAGGTGTACAAAAATCCTGGAGATGTTAAACTACTTCCCAAAATGATTCCTACTGTCCCTGAGGGAAGAGGACTTTCCTCCCAGTGGCTATTTTGTAACAAGGAATTTGTGGAGATAATGTAAGACGTTTGCCCATTGCCAGTTCTACAGCAGCTTTAAATCTCCGACACTGAGGCTGATTCTCCTTAAGTATATGCATGTTGACGTGCTAACCGGGGTTTCAAAGCTGTCCGTTACGACCATAAAACTCTGATTCTTCTCAGTCTATCCAATAAACCATCATCCAAATTTAAATAAACAGCAGAGTCAGTTAAAGTGTTCACTGGCCGAGAACCATCTAATAAAAGCTGACTGATTACAGCGAGTGTAGACTTTTGAACTGTATGACCCGGAGTGGCTACAATCTTTTTGTGGAGCATATGGAATCTGTGTGTAAGCTGTTCTTTGTCCTTTTTAAGAACCATCTATAAAAGAATTAAAAACAATCTCTGGGCTGGGCGGTGGTGGCGCACACCTTTAATCTCAGCACTAAGTAGGCAGAAGCAGGTGAATCTCTGTGAGTTTGAGGCCAGCCTGGTCTATAAAGCGAGTCCAGGACAGCTAGGGTTACACAGAAAAACTCTGTCTCAAAAGTAAAAATATCTGTAGAATTTTAAGAGGTAACATTAGGTGACACCCATGGAGTACTCTATGGAGTCTTGAAATGAGGGTCCTTTTTATAGATCCCAGTGTCCTGTTAATGCGGCCTGTCAATTACTAACCGTGTGGAACAATTTACCTGTATTTTATTTAGTGGAAAAATAGTTTTTGTGGGCTCTTTAGCAGTAAGACATTATTTTTATGAGCTCCCACCTTAGCAGCCGCATTATTTAACACGCTAACAACCTGCTCGGTTTTAGGAGTTACATTTTTATAGAATTTAGCCAAGAGTTTCCAGAAAGCAACTTAAAAAGCAGAGTCAAATCCTTAGTAATGATAAACAGCCGAGCATACTCCATGGTATAGGTAAAAATTTGCTCTCAGTTCATGTACTGTGAGAGTTAGAGAATCCTGTACGTAGTGCTCAGCCGACCACGAGAAGAGGACACCCTCCACACAAGAATGACTAACCCCTCTGGAAAGTCAGAGCTGGCCTAGTACTTGTCTCTGATTGCCACTGTCTTAGCAGACCTTGGGGTTGTTTTAATTCTTCTCTCATGAAAGGACCATTGATAAGGAGTCCCCTCCACCCCAGCAAGGAAAAATAAACACTTAAACCAAAATCAAACAAACAAGCAGACAGGAAGATGCTATGTTCTGGGCCGCCACGCCATCTCCTGCTGCAGCGTTGGAGCCCCGCCCGCCCATCTGCTCTGGAATTCCGGAGTCACTGTTGCTCTGCACTGGGTGACTGAGACGACAGGCAGCTGCAGCGAGCTCTGAGGTCCAGCTAGCGTTAATTTTTTCTTTCTTTTTTTTTTTTTTTATTTTATCAGGAAGAGCCTTGTTCTTCCCTCTACCAAGAAGAGGCTTCTTTCTTTCCATTATTTTTTATTTCTTGGGCCTTTTTATTTGTAGGCTTTGATTTGACGCTTTTCCTTCTTCAACCTGAAAAACCTTTTTTTCTTGATTAAATACTTCCCCCTTTTCCACTGGGAAGGGCCCTTTACCTTGATTTATCAGAAACCACTCTATTTGTATCTTTAATATTTGCAATAATTGTGCAGTTAGTGCTTTTCCTTTTGACAGGCATTTTAGCAACTGTACTCTTTGTTGCTCCTGAGATGGGGAGTTTAAATTCCCCACGACTCTGCAGAAGCCTGGAGTACTCTTACCCGTGAGCGAGAACACGCTTTTTACCTCCAGTCCTGGTGTCCTGATCGCTTCTTTCTCCCAGACCCATGACGCTGGATACCGGTGTTGGTGTTCTGCTTTACGTGGGTTCGTGAGGAATTGGGTCACTTCAGGATGAATTTGGGCTTAGCAAGGCAGCAGGGCAAATCGGCTGGTGACGTGACTGTCCATTGCATCACAAAAGCCCTTTTATAATTGTTACATTATTTACAACTTTTAGTGAGTCAATTTCCGCATACCAAAACCTCTTATCTGTTTAAAGAAGACATTTGCCTAAGCAAGCCTCAGCCATGAGACCTGGTGTGTCAGGTCTTCTCATAACTAGCTTAGTTTTGCAAAGGCTCTGAAGAACTTCCGGAAGAACTCTGATAAGAATCAAACACTTCAGCTGGAGAGCGGTGAGGCACACACCTTTAATTCCAGCACTTGAGACAGAGGCAGGTGAATCTCTGTGAGTTCAAGGCCAGCCTGGTCTACAGAGCTTTCCAAGACAACCAGGGCTACATAGAGAAACCCCATTCTCAAAATCCCCACTTACAGGAAAAGAAAGACTGAAACACTTCAAACAAAAGGTAGCCATCACAAAAGGTAGCCAAAAGCCTAAGACTCCCGATTTCAAGCCACATGCACTGCTCTGTGGGATCTTTCGCTATACTTGGGGAAACACCATCTCCATCCATACTTTCTCAGGGAGGGGTACATGTTCATGCCTGCATACACTGCCCTTGCACCTGGTCGAGTTAGTCTAGCTGCAAGGGAGTCCGCAAACAAGTTCCTCATAAGTCTCCCAGGGGAGATCTACTTCATCTTTTCTGGCCTATTTTGGGAAGTCATACTACATTTCTGGGATCACCTTCTCTTATGAGTGAACTAGTGAAGTTGGTTTGAATTGAAGCCTCCTTTTATGGTAATAAAAATGTCCAAGAAGGGGATGAGATGTCTCAGCAGAATGATTGCTGAGTGAGCAAAGGACTTGCGTTCAATACCCAAAGAACATTCGTCCAAAAGGCTTTAGGTATGGTGGCATACGTCTTCAATACCAGCACTTGAGAGGAGGAGGCAGGTGAATTTTCTGAGTTTGAGGCAGGGAGTTCCATTCCAGGCAGGCAGATCTCTGAGTCTGATGCCATCCTGGTCTGTAAATGGTGTTTCAGGACAGCCAGGGTTACATAGAGAAATCCAGTCTAAAAAAAAAAAAAAAAAGCTAGGCATGTGAAGGCCTGTGCTTGTAGTAACCCCAGCAGCCCTGGAGAGACAGGGACAGGAGGGATCAGCCAACAGATGTTTCTTAACCTGTGAACCATCTCAAAACCAGGGTTCCCAAGTAAGTACACTCAAGGTCTTTGGCCTCCACATGTGTGTTTGAAGGAGTTTGTGCATGCATACTCAGACACACACACACACACACACACACATACACAAAACAAAATGTTTTAAAAAGAGAATGGAAGCCAGGTGGTGGTGGTGTAAGCCTTTAATCCCAGCACTAGGAAGGCAGAGGCAGGCCAATCTCTGTGAGTTTGAGAACTTGTTACAGGACAGGCTTCAAAGCTACAGAGAAACCCTGTCTTGAAAACAACAACAACAACAAAAAGAATGGAATTTATAACTGCATCATCCATCTTTCCCTATAATCACAGTATGACCGCGATATTTTTAATTTTCTTTTCTTTCTTTCTTTTTTTGTTTTTTGGTTTTTATTGAGACAGGGTTTCTCTGTAGCCTGAGCCAGTCCTGAATCTCACTTGTAGACTGGGCTGGCCTTGAACTCACAGAGATCCACCTGTCTATGTCTCTTGAGTGCTGGGATTAAGGGCATGCGCTACCACCATGGGCTACATTAATTAATATTTTATGTGAGAGTTCTGTAAATAATTTTATTTCTGGTTGGTTTTTTGGTTTGTCATGTAGCCTGGGCTGCCCTCAAACTTGTTATTTAGCCCAGGTTGGCCTTGAGCTCCTAATCCTGCTTCCACCAGCCAAGCACTGGGATTATAGATACACAGCACGGCTAGAGAGCTTATTTTTGAGACACAGGTCTTGCTGTGTCATCCTGGCTGGCCTCTCTGGCTTCAGGGCTTCCGCCTTGGCTGGGGCAGCAGCAGGAGCAGCAAGGATGGTAGCAGCAGCCGCTGAGGCAGCAGCCACAAATGCAGATGGATCAGCCAGAAAGGCCCGAGCCTTTTCAGCAAGCGCCAAGGTGTACTCAGTCTCCACAGGCAAAGCCAGGACCCGCTTGTATCCGTTGATGACTGAGCGTGGCACCGAGGCAACGGTAGGGCACCCAATTCGCAGACAAACGCTGGCGACATTTGCGACACCCTCTCGGAAGTGAGAATGCAGAGTGGGCTCCATGGGATCAAGCACCTCCGGGTTTTGAATGCTGCCTTTCTCAAACACCTGCTGAATGACGGGCCCGAAGTGGGGCGGGGGATGTTCACCATGTTCAGCAGTGTGGCTTCACAGGCTCCTTTGTCTCCACTTTTGTCATCTACCCATCACATAGAATTGCAGTGGTACTCCGGAGATCTTAGCATGCCTAAAGCTTGGGAGAAAGAGGGCTTCTCCGGCTTCAGACCAGTGTTCTGGGCTGGCACAGTGACCTCACACAGGGTGATGGCACCAGCTTGGCCAGCAGCATGTCCCTAATCTCAGTGAGGTCCTCCCTGGTGAACACCAAGTCCACATTCCTCTGGAATGAGGCAGCAGTTTCTCCAGAGCTGGGTTTTCCAGATGACTTGGATGGCCTTGTGCATCCGAGTGTTCTTGCCCATCAACCCCACAGCCTTCCCTCGCAGGGACGTGTGGATCTCGTGTGGACAGGCTTCCCTCTCAGACACGTGTGGATCTGCTGTGGACCTGCTTGGAGGCCACATTGTCTGCCTCCACAGTGAAGTATTTTGGGTAATCATCTGAAAGTTGAATGATCTCTCTCCTCCCTCCCACCAAGACAGGGTTTCTCTATGTAACACTGGCTGTCCTGGAACTTGCTTTGTAGACCAGGCTGGCCTCGAACTCACAAAGATCCACCCACCTCTGTCTCCCAAGTGCTGGGATTAAAGGCATGCGCCACTACTACCTGGCTTAATTTACATCTTTAATTAACCCATATTTTTATCTACGCTTTGCCATGTGGCTTGGTACCTTTTCTTAGTACAGCATGTCCATCTTGCTTCTCTCTATGTCTACTTGCTACTCCAGACTCCGTCCTTCTTTCTCCCAGGGTGCCACCTAGTCTGGCTCTCCCGCCCAATCTCTTCCTGCCCAGCTATTGGTCAGTCAGCTTCTTTAGTAAAACAATCACAGCGACATATGTAAAGGACTATTCCACAGGGTGATGCTGAGGATGTAGGCTGCCCTGTCTTCCCAGGACATCACAGCAGTGTGTCAAGGATTGTCACACAGGTTTAAAGATGACGTCATTGTAATGAGGATGCCTGTCGAGAGAGGCTGGCCTTGGACACTTCTGGAGTGTTAGAATTACAGGTGGTTAGCACCACTCCTGGCTAGTGTTTTTTCTTTTGAGAGAGCCGCATTGTCATACAGCAGCTGAACTTATGAGCTCAATGGCTCTTTCCTCCCCAGCGTCCCTATTAACTGGGATTATAGGCATGTGAACCCTTGCCTAGCTTTCAGGGTATTCATAGATAACGTGTCACGGAAGAGGGGAGGAAGGTTTGTAAGGCCAGAGTACCAGGAAGTCAGCTGTGAAAACACTCTCTCCTACAAATGGCTACGTAGATAAGGTTGTAACGATGGCATTATCAGAAGGTATGTCAACACGGAAAGAGAAAACTGCGTGGGCACCTCTAGAAAGACAGGCACTGCTGGGAGAAGGAGAATTAGCCTCTCTGAGGGATGAATCACATGATCGGTTGTCTAACATAGAGTGGTCAGTCCTGAAAAAAATATACACACAAGCAACAAAAATGGTTCAGCAGGTTGTATTTATAGATGTGTGCATACATATACATACATATGTAACACTAAGAATCAAAGAATAAGAGCATCAGTTTGAGAGTGGGGAGACATGGGAAGGGTTGTAGAGAGTCACGGAGCAGTGGAGGGAGGGTACAAAGCTGTATAATTCTGCTTTAATTAAAAACATTTAAAAATAAGACAGCTCATGGGGATTCTCTCAGTTCACAGTTTGGGTCCAGGAAATTAAAGTCAGGGTTCCCAGTTTTGTGACAAGTGCCCTCTCCTCTACCTGCTGAGCCATTTGCCTATCCTAAATTTTTTGTGTTTGTTTTGTGAGACAAAGTCTTGCTATGTACCTTGGCCATCCTAGAACTTCCTGTGTAGACCAGGCTGACCCTAATCTTTTAAACTATATTTAAATTTTTTATTTAGTCAGGCATGGTGGTGCATACCTATAATCCCAGTACTTGGGAGGCGGAGGCAGGTGGCTCCCAACCCTTAAAGATGTCTCTCTCTCTCTCTCTCTCTCTCTCTCTCTCTCTCTCTCTCTCTCTCCCCTACTCCCCCAAGATACTAGAAGAGAGCATGGGATTCCTTAGAACTGGAGTGGCAGGTGGTCATGAGCCACTTGATGTGCATGGTGGGAACCAAATTTTGGTCTTATCCAAGAGCAGCAAGCTCATCCAGGCAGTGGTGGTGCACACCTTTAATCCCAGCACTCGGGAGGCAGAGACAGGTAGGTTTCTGTGAGTTTGAGGCCAGCCTGGTCTACAAGAGCTAGTTCCAGGACAGGCTCCAAAGCTACAGAGGAACCCTGTCTCGAAAAAACAAACAAATATAAAACAAAGAGCAGCAAGTTCTCTTAAGCAGTGAGCCTTTACTTTCTCTCTGGTAACTGTTAGGTGATGTAACAGCCCATTCTGTCTCTTATGGGCTCCTGTCCCACCCAGGACTGTCTAGAATAGATACACTAAGTAATTTTGTTTGGTTGAGTAATTGGTGTTGGTGTTACTGAGACAATGTAGCATCCTTTTCCACTCATCCCTGCGGTGTATCTGTGGGGATGTCTCCTTGCATTATTTACTATGCTTCTTGGCCACCATGACAATTTGCTTACTGTTGGGTGTCCTCAGTTTCTTTGTATGTCCTTGGTGTGCTCAGTGTGTTGAAACAAGTCAAGGGTTATGTCAATTTCACCTGCATGGCACTCTCAGGCCAGCTGTCCCTTCTATCTGCCTTCCATTTCCTATGGGTGAGCAGGAGGTTGGAACCCAGAGGACGCTGCTATCCAGAAACTCCCTTTACCATCACCCTGAGGATTTCCTTCTTCACCCCCCACCCCACAGCCACCTGGTTTGGGCCTGTTTTCAGAAGTATCTGGTGATGTTCCTTTTGGAAACTACAGCTCCCAGATTCCTCCTGGATTACGGATACCTGCGCATGTGGGTGCGCACAGATGTAGGTCGTTTCTCCCAGATACACTCGTGCTTCTCGTTAAAAAGCGAGCTTCCACAAGGTCTCGCTCTCTCTCTTGCCCTTTACCCTTGTGTATCTTGCACACCTGTCCCTTATCGTGTCCCCCTCCCCCCCATTAAAGTGCACCCACGTGGGAGCCACGTGTCTGTCTCCTCCTTTAGCACATGTTTGTCTGTCCTGTGTTTGTCTACACACACACCCGCTTTAAAAGAATAATATCTGGTGCTTTGGATTCCTCCCAGTTTGGAAGTTCTTGGTTCAATGAGTGTTTCTGCTCAGGATTAAGGTTCTCAGGCCTAAGAAGCTACTTTTCATCTGTTGCTCAATTCATTCCCTTCCCCCCTTTTCTCTATTCCTTCCAGGAAATAACACCTGAATCAGTCTGCAAAGTTTTAGTATTATAGCAGGCTGCCTTATAAAGCAAAAAGATTTAGTTATCTCATAGTTTGAGAACTCAAAGTCCAAGTCACATTGTTGACTCTTGTGAGCTACCCACTGAGGACAGTAGGTAGCCCTTGAGGGACAAGCGGTCATATTGCCAAACAGCTCACTCCCACATAACTCTTATCTCTCTCTCTCCCCTCCTCCTTCTCCTCCTCCTCCTCCTCCTCCTCCTCCTCCTCCTCCTCCTCCTCCTTCTCGCTCTCTCTCTCCCCCTCTCTTTTCTATTACCTTTCTGAGGTGTCTGTGTGTGTATGAGAAAGAAGATCTCACATAATCCAAATCTGTGACCCCCCTACTTCTGCTCCAGAAGACTGGGATTTTAGCCATGTGCCACCATACCTGGCATTCGTCCCTTGGGCTCACAAAGTAACTGAAATATGGGTAAAAGCATCGCATTCCTACCCTCATTTTTTTCTGTCTCCTTTGTCTTAAAACTTTGGGTCACAGTCCTACTCAGCGATAGCACCTATAAGTCACATCAACAACCAGCATGACACAGTAATCCTAAGGGCTCAGACATGGCACACACACCTTGGTTGTAACCAACAGTTCTCTAATTGGATTTAAGACCTGCTCAACAGGAGGGAAACCTAGCTAATTTCTCAGCTCTAATGATATCATGGTTAATGGAGGAGAATCTACAACCACTAATTTACTAAACCAACATAATCCCTAACAACAACTTATAAACATTTTCCTTATTCCCACAGAGAATGTGGTCCTCACCCCTCATCAAGGAAACTTCTCTTTGCAACAGAGAGAAATCACTACAGGAAACCACAGCCACTCAAAACGCACACTTGTGGAGCCCAGTCCCAGCAGACACAAAAACACTCCAGCACCTAAGGCTCAGGGAACATTGCAAAAAAGAGGTGGAAAGATTGTAAGGGCCAGAGGACCAGGGAGATTGCTTATTCATTCCCAGCCACCCAGACCTGAAATAATTACACAGAAACTATATTAATTACAATACTGTTTGGCCAATAGCTTTGACATATTTCTAGCTAACTCTTACATCTTAAATTAACCAGTTTCTATTAGTTTGTGAATTACCATGAGGTTGTGGCCTACCGGTAAGGTAAGGTTCCTGTGGGCATCTTTCTCCTTCAGCAGCTACATGGCATCTTTCTGACTCTGCCTACCTTCTTTCTATATTTTTGTTCAGATTTCCCACCTGGCTTTATCCTGCCCTTCCAGAGGCCCACAGTAGCTGCTTTATTAACCAATGATAATAAAACATATTCACAGCATATGAAGAGGAGTCCCACATCACCTCCCCTTTCCTGTCTAATTAAAAGGGAAGGTTTAAACTTTAACATAGCAAGATTATATTCAACAAAAATAGTTCTCAAGCAAAAATTATAGTTACAGTATTTAGTCCATTTCCATTTGACAAATTAAAAAATGCTCTATCATCATCTATCCTATCTTTGTGAGTCTAAAGTTGTATATCTAATCTATCTTTTATAATTATAACATTTTTCAGCTCCATCAAAGGCTCAGAAGGATATACTATTACCTAAGTAAACAGGAAGTGCATTGTAAGCAACTTCCAAAACTCTATAATTGACAGAGACATTTTGCTGCTTGGACAGTCACCCAAAGTTCTTCTGTACTGTTGGGCATCCGTCTTCAGTCTTCAGGCCCATAGTATCCAGCAGACTTCCATGAAGCAGGAAATTTCAAAGACAGTTTCGCCTATATTGGCAGTTTGTCAGTCACTTTTCTATGTCCTGCAGAATGTCTGGCAGACTCTTTCATGAAACAGGAACCCTGAAGGACTGTGTCACCTTTAGGCAAGTTCATCAGTCATTTTTCTGTGGGTCCTGCATGTCCAGTTCATACAGCACACCATCAAGGAGTCCTGGAAAGAGCAGTTTCTTGCCCAAATGACTAGCCATGTCACACTGAAGGCAAATTCCATAGTGAGTTTCTTCAATGCCCAGCAACTTCTCTGAAGTAATTGGTGCTGCCAGAAGCAAACATGTCTCACTGTCGAGAAAAGTCTAAGTTCTTAAAATATTTTAAATGCCATATTCTGTATGCCTTTGAAAGATTTTAAGAATACCTATCCATTTGAAATATATCTTTGTATATCTAAAAAAACCTAACTAACATGACTACAAGTTTAACTATTCTAAATGACTATCTAGTAATCTGTACTTTTTAACTATATATTACATTTTTAGATGAGCTGCACAAACATAATACCTTAAACAAGAGCAGAAATACATATAACAAAATTGACCTTAAAATTGTATCAATAGTCCAAGATCCATACCAACGCAAAGTATCCATCTCTATATCATTTTATGAAATGAAAACAAATATGTATAAACAATCTTCTAGGGAATTCGAGCATTGTTCTCTAGACTACTTCCTGCTGATTGGGGATGTTGTGAATCAGGTCTTTCATGGAGCATCCTGTGTGGTGGGTCCATCTCAGCCAGCAGTCCTGAAGCTGTCATGGATGTTGGACCATCTGGGCCATTGCTTCAGGGAGTCTTGTTTGATCAAACCACATTAGCCTGGAAGGAATCCACAGCTTTCTATCCTCTGTGGAAACAAAAGCAGAACCTCTTTTCCAAAGCAACAAATCCTTAGACCCAAATTTTGAAGTCAAGATACCCTTAAAATGTGTGTGTGTATATGTTTAACTTTGCAGCCCATACATTGAAATGTCTCTCTGTACTTAGCGCATTCATAGTAAAAACATTTAAAGAAAACACAATAATATACATAGTCCAGACTCTGTGTATTTTCCATCTTTATGTGGCTTCTTTTTTACTCTTACTTTTAATATTTATTTTATTATATTTACTTTACTCCTTTAATCTATGTCTGTCTTTTTCTAACTGTCTACACTCTTTTTCCTCTCTCTCCCAAGTCTACATCCATTTTTTAAACACACTGTGTCTCATTTAGAGATCTTTTAAGCCTAAATCTGCTTTATTGTGTATTTGAAATTCTTTTTTGAAAAGGAGCATTTTAAAATGGGATGCAGTGTGGTTGTGGCAGCCTTGGATGCTGGCTCCACCTCTTGGCCTTTCAATATGGTGGAGGTACATTTATTGCCAACTCTGGGACTGCTGGGTGGGAGTCATGCTCACCACCTCAACTCTGGGAAGCCCCATGCAACTGAGGAAAGTGAAAAGCAGAAGAGGCATCTTCTTCCAGGAAGAGCGCATGAGTTAGTCCTCCAGTGCCAAACACTCAGCCCTGCAAATATACATAAAATAACGTTAGACTGAACAGTTCATATTTAAACATATATTCAAATATATGTATATATACAATATATATATATAAGGGGAAAAGAGGTATGGACTTAAAAGGATTAGGGAGGGGTATATGGTAGGATTTGGAGGGAGGAAAGGGAAGGGAGAAATATTATAATTGTATTATAATCTCAAACCAAGCAAAGACCTCTAGGTGAGCCGCCCATTCAGCACTGTTAATCACTCCAGGAGGGGTGGCCAACTCATCTCGTACTCTTTGGGGCTGCCACTGAGGAGGCTGGGGAAAATGTTCCCTTGGTAAAGTGCTTGTCCCACAAGCGTGAGAAGATGAATTTGATCCTCGGTACCCACGTAAGAAACCGGGCTTGGCAGAGCACACTTATAATCCCAGCTCTGGGGATTTGGAGACAGATGGCTCCCTGGGGGTTGATGACTAGGTGACCTAGCCAATCATTGAACTCCAGGCTGTCTCCGAAAACTGGGTGGGTTGTCACAGCTGGCGGTGCCTGTCTTCCATCACAACACTCAGTAGGCAGAGGCAGGCAGATCTCTGCGGGGTTCTAGGCTAGCCTGGTCTGCACAATGAGACTTGGGAAGGGAGAAAGACAGGAAGTCAGAGGAGAGAGCCATCCAGAGCATTTTATTATCAGGCCCTGGAATGCACAAGATCTAGTTTATCACCTAGAAATGCTTGCTGCACAATTAGAACAGCAAAAAATGAATGCCTGGTAAAACCATGCTGTCAGCTTAAAATAGTCAAGAGCTTTTAATTAAATAAGTTCACAAACAGAGCTGAACATTACAAGAAAAAGCCTGCCCTCAGCAGAGACCAGAGTCTTCAATTCACTATAGTTATCATCAGAAGCATCTGCTTTCCCGCAGGTGCAGTGACTCTGACCTTTAATCCCAGCAGTGGAGAGGCTGAGACTACAGGGAGACTTCATCTAAATAGAAAGAAAGAGGAGGCTAGAGAGATGGGTCAGTGGTTAAAAGCACTGGCTACTCTTCCAGAGGACTCAGGTTCTGTTCCCAAGACCCAAATTGGCTCACAACTGTCTATAACTGCAGTTCTGGGAGATCTGACGCCCTCTTCTGACCTCCTCAGGTACTGCACTCACATGGCACACAAACACATATGCAGGCAAAACACCCATACACATAAAATAAAAACAAATAAAACTCATGTCAGACACTCATAAATCCTTGTAATTCCAGTTTCAGGGGATTCAACACTCTCCTTTCTTTTCTTTCCTTCTTTCTTTCTTTCTTTCTTTCTTTCTTTCTTTCTTTCTTTCTTTCTTGTTTTTCAAGACAGGGTTTCTCTGTTTAACAGTCCTGGCTGTCCTGGAATTAGCTCTTGTAGACCAGCTTGGCTTCAAACTCACTGAGATCCCCCTGTCACTGCATGGCCCAACACCCTCTCTTAGTTGTCCCAGGCACTACGCTCATGTGCACATACTCCATCTCTAGGCACATACTTAAGTCAAAATAAAATCTTTAAAGTTTAGATTTTCATCAAATCATAAATATTATTATCTTCTCGTTCTATTATCTCTTTATTCTTTTTCTTTTTTTCTTTTTTTTTTGGTTTGGTTGGTTGTGGTGGTGGGTTGTCTTTTGTTTGTTTTGTTTTGTTTTGAAGACAGTGTCTCACTGTGTAATCCTGGCTGGCCTGGAACTAGCTCTTGTAGATCAGGCTGGCCTCGAACTCACAGAGATATGCCTGCTTCTGCCTCCCAAGTGCTGTGATTAAAGGTATGTGCCACCACTGCCCAGCTTCACTTCATTATTTTCACTGTGTATAAAAATAATAAAAATTCTAACAGACTGGGCAGTGGTGAAGCATGCCTTTAATCCCAGCACTTGGGAGGCAGAGGTAGGCAGATCTCTGTGAGTTCAAGGCCAGCCTGACCTACAAGAGATAGTTCCAGGACAGGCACCAAAGCTACAGAGAAACCTTGTCTCGAAAAAAACAAAAACAAAACAAAACAAAAAATTCCAACAGACTAAAGTTGATGGATGGAGTCCTGGGTTGTCTTGGGTTTTAAGTTCCCACGGCAGGGCTGGGGATGTGGCTCAGTTGGTAGGGTGCCTGTCTAGCAAAGACAAAACTCTGGGTTCAACCTCCAGCATTGCATAGACCAGTTGTGGTGGTGGCATATGCCTATCACTTGAGAGGTAGAGAGGATCAAGAATTCAAGGCCATCCTTGGCTAATTAGTTCAAGGGTAGCCTTGGCTATATAAAATTTTGTCTTAAAAACAAAACAACAGCAACACCCCTCCCCCCAAAAAACCCTCAAGGACCTATTCTGTTAAAATCTTTCTTAATCCATAGCATGTTTCTGTAAAGATGAGTCATAGGAAATAAATACATTCACTAATGAATTAGAAATGAAAAATATGTTTAAGGGGATATTATTCAGAGCTTATAACAAAGATCGTTGATACAAAGAGGAGTCAGTCAGGGACTCAGCACTTCTCTGTTCCCAGACAGGAGGCAGATATAGGAACTGATAAAGGGTTGAACGCAAGCTTTTGGCCAATCACTGAGGACAAGCCCAGACCTGCAAAGAGCCGCACATGAACTCAGATCCAGTGCTGATGCAGAAATGAGAGCCGGTCTGTGGGAACCAGTAATAACCAAGCGAGGTTCAGACAAGTGTCAGACAGTGGTTTACACAGAGCGTGATGTTAGAATAATAGGAGCCACAATTTTCGGCCTAAGTTTGACAAGCAGAGGGGGCAGCAAAGTGAAACCCAATGTCCTCTGGGTCAGCCCTCTGGTGTGTCCCTGTCCTGTAGAATCCCAAGGTAAAGCCTTCAAAACCTGCTCTAAGATGTTCCTCTCTAACCCAAGGTTTGCTTTTAAATGTAAATTGTGTATGTGTGTGTGTGTGTGTGCCACATGTGTGTGGGTACCTGAAGAGGCCAGAAGAGGGCGTCAGATCCCTGGAGTTTTAAGCAGTGATGAGACCCCTGATGAGGATGCTGGGAACTGAGCTAGGGTTCTCTGCAAGAGCAGCCATGATCTTAACCACTGAGGCATCCCTCCAGCCGTTGTCCATTTGGGTTGTTGTTTTTTGTGACAGGGTCCCTCTATGTAGCCCTGGCTATCTCAGAGCTCGATATATATGTAGAACAGGTTGGTCTCTAACTCCTAGAGATCTGCCTGCTTCTGCCTCCCAGGTGCTGAGATGGAGGCGTTCGCCACCAAGCCCGGCAGTTGCTGTTTTTTGAGACAGTGTTGTGCAGCCCGGGCTTCAAACTCAGTGTGAAGTCAGGGATGACCTTGAGCTGATTCTCCTGCCTCCACCTCCAAGTGCTGATTTCCAGGTGTGGGTCATCACACCCAGCTCAAGCCTGTTTTCTCCTACACAAAAGAGGGTGCTGTTCCCTAGCATTGCAGCTCCCCACTTTTTCTCGAATCTTCTGCTCCCTCTCTGGACCTCCACGTGGGAGTCCTTGATGTGTGTTCTAGGGTTGGGAATCTGGATACTGGGACAGAGGAACAGAGAGGAAGCAGTCCCCACCCAGCTTTCTATTCCCAGTGTGCAACTGGCCCAGGACTCTACCACCTGGTGGGTGGGGCAGAGGAGGGGGGGTAGGGATGGGGAAGATCTTCCAGGAAGGCTGTTGGGCTGTTAGGAGTGGTAACTGGTCCGCACTTCCACCCTCTTCTGCTTGCCTTCTAGAAACTTCCTTTTCCATTCTTTCTGATTTCCCCCACACTTCCTCTAGAGTCCTGGCGACTGAAACCCGGGCTCTTAACAATGTCCCAATTGTGTTTACTTTATCTGGATGGTGACTGGAGCTGGGACACTCACCAACCCCTATCCCATCTCACCCAAACTGGGTGGGAAGATGGGCTCGGGTCAGAAGTCTCTGCTGGAGACTTGAGAGGAAAAGGAAAGGAATGGAGACCCAGGGCAGAACCACAGGGAGGGGGCCACAAAACGCCTGTGGCCGTTTGATCTTTGGGGAAATTGCTCCCTCCAGCTCAGTCCTCTGTATGTTAATATTTTGGGGAGGCTGCTCTCCGTGTGTCCTGGTGGCTTCAGGGATGCTGACACACACACACCTCTGGACACCCAGAGGCCTAGGCGGGGTCACTGCTAAGTGTGCCTTCTTCATTTCACCCTCCACCACCAGGCACTTCCAATGTGCCAGACATAACAACACTCTGGTAACCTCGGCCTGGCATATGACAAGAAGGAATGATGGGTTTCCTGGGGCCCCCAATAAATACCATTGAGCTATTGTGTCTGCCAGAGGTAGAGTTGGGCTGGGCCAAGCAGAAACAGCCTGGCTCTTGGGAGGAGGCTCCCTCTGGGAAAGAGGTGGTGGCGGTTCTGGCTGATGAGTCTCTCTGGATCCAGAGAAGTCCTATGCCGGGTGGGGCCGTGGAGGGAGGGGGGTAGAGAGAGAACCTCTCCAGTCTTGGTGCTGAAGGATATCCCTATTCTACAAGCCTAGGAAAGGGGAAGACAGCCGCACCCCCAGCTGCTGTGGGGGCAGGGCGGGAGGAGACTGGCCCAGTCTTAACAGATTTGCCCTTAGGGCCGGGGTCTGTGCCAGGTGTGGGTGTTGGGTGGGAAGGGTGGAGCTGCACCCTTTACTTAAGGTCTCCTCCCGCGGCTCCCGGCCTCATTGCTTCCATATTGCTGTACCAGCCATGTCCGCGAGCCCCGTAAGTGTTCTGAGACTGGGGGAGCTGGGACCAGGGTGGGACAGATCAGGAGGCCTGGCCTTGCTGAAACCTCCTCATCAAAGCCCAACAATCCAGGCACCAGGAGAGCTGAGTGTGGCCTGTCTCTTGGGTCTCACGGGTAGGACCTCACGGGCCGTGCCTTGCTGGTATCCCTCCTTGTCACTGTTTTGTGTCCGTTTCTCTTCATGCTGCTGCCTCTCTAATCTGCATCCCCTCTCGTCTTCGGCCCTTTCCCTGAAGTTCCTAGCTGGAACTGACCCATCTGTTTCTTTGTCTACCTGGTTCTCACCCCTGTCCCACCCAAATCTTTCAGGCCACCGAGCACAAGACCCCTCTGCCTCAGGGCGTCCGCACCGGCACTGTCATGAGAATCCGAGGCGTTGTCCCGGAACAGGCTGGCAGGTAACACCCTGGGCTCCAGGGGGAAAGTGTGGGGGCTCTCCTGGCTCAGTGGATCCCTGTTTCTTATAGCCCATACATGGGGTCCCTGGGGCCTTTTCTGTCAAGTGGGGCTTTTGGTTCCCTGTTGCTATCTTAATTTGGATGTATTCACTAATTTTCCTCCAAGGCTTCGTGGGTGGGTGCACAGGTCTCCCTAGAAATTTAGGATTCTAGGGCAACCTCAAAAGTCCCTGGTTAGCCGGGCGGTGGTGGCGCATGCCTTTAATCCTAGCACTTGGGAGGCAGAAGCAGGCTGATCTCTGTGAGTTCGAGACCATCCTGGTCTACAAGAGCTAGTTCCAGGACAGGCTCCAAAGCTACAGAGAAACCCTGTCTCGAAAAACCAAAAAAAAAAAAAAAAAAAAAGTCCCTGGTTAGTCCCAGGAGCTCCATGTCCCGTTTTTCAGGAGCCTGAAAATCTGCCTTGGGTCTTGATGCCACCCTGGATGCCCAGGGTACCTGGTCATCAAACCCGTGGTCTACTAAAATTGAGACCTTGGACTTGGTGGGAGAATTGGTAATCAGGAATAATGGGGTCCATGCTACTGGCCCTGCTCATCTGGGGTGGGATTCCTGTAATATAGGAACAGCAGGCCGTCCATCACACCAGAACTCCAGGACAGCTCCAGCGTCTGGAACTGGATCTTGGCTATAAACACAGGGACTCTGTGTGGGTGTGGGCGTGCCCGGGGACCTGCGCATGGTGGTTGCTGATCTCTGAGGCCTACTGTTCCCGGCAGGTTCCATATAAACCTGCTGTGCAGCGAGGAGCAGGGGGCAGACGCCGCCCTGCACTTTAACCCGAGGCTCGACACGTCCGAGGTTGTCTTCAACACTAAAGAGCAAGGCAAATGGGGCCGCGAGGAGCGGGGCTCCGGCATCCCCTTCCAACGGGGGCAACCCTTTGAAGTGCTCCTCATAGCCACAGAAGACGGCTTCAAGGTGCATCTTTGAAGAGGAATGGGTCAGACCCGGGTCTAGAGCAGAGTACTGAGCTGCAGTGAGGGTGGGGGGAAAGGTCTTGGGGTGCTGAGACAGGGGCCCAGCTCCTGACACAGACACAGACCTGCCCTTAACAGCGACAAGACTGAGTGATCAAGAGCCACGTGCCCTTGGGATGGGTGTCCTAGCAGGGTGTTGTGAACACAAACCAGCCTCCCTGTTGGTCTGGTGTGGACCACTATCACCCACACCACCTTCAACTCCCGCTGTAGTAGCAGTGCGCGCTCTAGTGGTCGGGACATCAGCCGCCCACACTTGGGAAACACCTTTGTACTGTGTGGATCTTAACTCATTGTGTCCCATTACAAGGGACAACAGACCCTCTAAGGAGAGAGGCTCGCTGCGGTTAGCGTCTTCCAGGGTCGCAGACCGCGATCCGCATCCAGGCCTAACTTCATCTTTCACCCTGCAGGCAGTGGTCGGGGACAGTGAGTACCTCCACTTCAAGCACCGGATGCCACCCGCGAACGTGCGCGTTGTGGAAGTGGGCGGAGACGTGCAGCTGCACTCAGTGAATGTCTTCTGAGCCGAGGGCGTCAGGGTCGTCGGGGAGGCTCGGAGAGAAGGGTTGTGAATGGCGAATAAAGTGTAGCTGTAGTTCCCGGTTGTGTCCGTGTCCTTTATGTATGGCTGAAGAAACTGAGGCTCAGAGAAAAACATAGTGACCCAGCCAGGCGGTAGTGGCACACGCCTTTAATCTCTGTGAGTTCGATGCCAGCCTGGTCTACAAGAGCTAGTTCCAGAACAGGCTCCAAAGCTACAGAGAAACCCTGTCTCGGACAACAAAAAAACCCAAAACATAGTGACCCAAGGTTAAAGGGAGCCCTATCTGAGATGCCC
Organism: Alexandromys fortis; assembly: GCF_014885135.2. Taxonomy (NCBI): domain Eukaryota; kingdom Metazoa; phylum Chordata; class Mammalia; order Rodentia; family Cricetidae; genus Alexandromys; species Alexandromys fortis. The sequence goes on from NW_026068048.1 coordinate 653,421, forward strand.
CTCAAACCCTCAAGGCAAGGAGGTAGCTTAGCCGAAGCCCGGCGGGATTTCATTTGGGGAGCCCCCAGGTGGTGAGGGTGGGGTGGGGGAAAGGTAAACTATAGTGTGGCCTCACTCGGCCATTCTCTTGCCTGGCACTACCACATCAATTACTTTGTAACTATTTTGTAATTTTGTGAGTGTGTGTGTGTGTGTGTGTGTCTGTGTGGGGTACGTGTGCATGAGTAAAAAGGGTGTCAGATTCCTTGGAGGTGTTGTTACAAGCAGTTGTGAGGGGCCCGACACGGGTCTAATGCAAGAGCATCAAGTGCCTTCTGCACAGCAAGCCGTGTGTTCCGGCAGCCTTCTGGCATTTGGTGATACCTTTATGTGAAACTGTGTCATCTTTACAAAGGTCACCAAAATGCTTCCTTGTGCAAAAGGAGGAAAGCTGGGCACGGTGACTCATGCCTGCTATCGCAGTACTCTCTGAGGCTGAGGCAAGGGAATCGCCCTGAAGGGGCGGCAAGCCTGGGATACAGAATGAGATTCTGCCAAAAACACAAATGAAATTAAAAACTCAAAAAGAGGAATTTCTCTCTCTTATTTGGGCATGCCTAGCTTTCGGATCCCTGGAGACGCCTGGGCAGGCGGGGGTGGGCATCTCGCTGGGTGGTACCCAGCTGGGCGCCTCACCCAGCGTCGGGACAGGTCGCTACTCGCGCGTCCCCGGGGCAGACGCCTCCAGCAGATGATACCCTGGGCTGGGCGGGGCGTCACGGGCAGGCCTGGGTCCCCGACGCAGCCGTGCGCGCCCCTTGGACACAGATCCTGTGGTCCTGATCCGACGGTCCCGACCCCCGCCCTGCCATAAATAAGTGATTTATGGGGACCCGGTGACTAGCGCAGCCTGGATTGGTTTTCAGGCTCCGTCGGGATGGCAGTAGGCGCGGTGTTCCGGAGCCAATACGGCTTCTCACTAGAGACCAAGAAGCCCTCCCCGTGACCTCCACTGTAGGCAGTAGGTTGGATCTCCAAGCTACCTTTCTTTCCAGAACTTTCTTCGGAGACACGCCCCAGAGGGACACGCCATAGATCTCTGCCCTGACCTAGCACACAAACGACAGTCCCCATCTAGCGGCCGTTGTGCGCCTTGCCACCAGGATCAACGCGAGTGCAGGAAACTCGCCCGAATCTCTGTGGCCTCAGTGAGGACCTGGAGGCAGGATCCCCAGGGTCTTGCTCTTCCTCCACCCCAGGCTTTCTGGTCCTTGGACCTCCGGCTGGAGACCCCTCGCCTTGCCCGCTCCCTGGCTACCCGAAAGCCGAGCTAAAGACGGGCGCCCTCTAGCGGCAGAAAAGAATCCCTGGAAACCCCTGAGTCCACCGAAGCAGAGTTCATTCTTTATTTTAAATTATTTGATTTTGGTTTTTTGAGTCAGGGTTTCTCTGTGTAACAGCTCTAGTCGTCCTGAAACTCGCTCTGTAGATTAGACTGGTCTCGAGCTCACAGAGATTCACCTACCTCTGCCTCCTGAGTGCTGGGAGTGAGTGTTGGTATATGTGTGTGTTCACAGGTGTGTGCAGGCAAGCAGGTCTGAGGTTGATGTCAAGAATCTTCTTCGAAGCCGGGCGGTGGTGGCGCACGCCTTTAATCCCAGCACTCGGGAGGCAGAGGCAGGCGGATCTCTGTGAGTTCGAGGCCAGCCTGGTCTACAGAGCTAGTTCCAGGACAGGCTCCAAAGCCACAGAAAAACCCTGTCTCGAAAAACCAAAAAAA
>NW_026068048.1:655310-656176 GCF_014885135.2 Alexandromys fortis
CAGGTGCCTTACCCACCCACCCCCCCACGCCATCTTCCACAGCCCTCAACGACTGAATTACCATTTATTTATTGTTTTGGAGGCAGGGTCTCATTGTTCCAGGCTGGCCTGGAACCTGCTATATAGATCAGTTTGGGCTTGAACTCAGAGATCTACTTGCCTCTGGGTGCTGGAATAAAGGCGTGTGCCACCAACATGAGTCAACAAGTTAATTCTTATTTACTTGTGTCCAGAACTTAATTTTAAGTGTTTTGTAAAGATGTCTCTCAAAGAGGCTGCGGGGATGGCTCAGTGGTTAGGAGCTTTTGCTGCTTTTTTTTTTTTTTGGTTTTCGAGACAGGGTTTCTCTGTAGCTTTTGGAGCCTGTCCTGGAACTAGCTCTTGTAGACCAGGCTGGTCTCGAACTCACAAAGATCTGCCTGCCTCTGCCTCCTAAGGCTGGGATTAAAGGCCCGGAAGCTTTTGCTGCTCTTGCAGAGGACCTAAGTTGGTTTCCAGCACCCACATCAGGCAACTCCTAAGAACCTGTAGCTTCAGGGGCTGGAGAGATGACTCAGTGGTTAAGAGCACTGGCTGCTCTTCCAGAGGTCATGAGTTCAATTCCAAACAACCACATGTTCACAACCATCTGTAAATGAGATCTGGAGCCCTCTTCTGGCGTGTGAGCATATATGGAGACACATAGGTTTAAAATAAAAATAGGTCAAAACATTTAAAAAAGGACATTGCCACATGCCTTTATTCCCAGCATTCAGGAGGCAGAGACAGGTGAATCTCTGTGAGTTCAAGTCCAGCCTGGTCTACAGAGTGAGTTCCAGGGCAGTCAGGGCTGTTACACAGAAAAACCCTGTCTCAAGAAACCAAAA
>NW_026068048.1:660930-673798 GCF_014885135.2 Alexandromys fortis
ATATACATACATACATACAGAAAGCATGCTGTGATCCAAGTTTTCATATTTTCCCCCAAATTCTCTGTAGTCCTTGAAACACATTCACTTTAGCTAACTTTTGGTCCCTGGGCACGTGGCTGCGTGGTCCTCTGTTGCCAGCACCGCACTGCACACCAGTCACAGTGAAATCCCCGGGTCCCCACCAGGCATTACTCCCCATTATAATGTTCTTAAAAGAAAAAAAAACAGTTTTTATAATTTAAAATCTTTTTTTAGCTATTTAATGTGGATGGGTGTTTTGTCTGCACCCATGTCTGTACACCACATGTGTGCCTGGTATCCTCGGAGGCCACAGAGGTCATCAGACCCTCTGGAACTCAAGTTACAAATAGTAGTGGGTCACCAGGTGGGTGCTGGGAATCAAACCCAGGTCCTCTGGAAGAACAGTTAGTGGTCTTAACCTCTGAGCATCCCTGTATTTTTTTTTTTCGATTTTTCGAGACAGGGTTTCTCCGTAGTTTTTGGTTCCTGTCCTGGCACTAGCTCTTGTAGACCAGGCTGGCCTCGAACTCACAGAGATCCGCCTGCCTCTGCCTCCCGAGTGCTGGGATTAAAGGCGTGCGCCACCACTGCCCGCCCTGTATTTTTTTTTTTTAAAGATGGTTTCAAGCAGCCCAGGCTGGCCTCAGACTCACCCACGCAGTTGAAGATGACCCTGACCTTCTGGTCCTCCTGCCTCCACCATCTGAGACCTGGTGTGTGCCACCAGGCCCAGCTTTCTCCAGTGATGGAGATGGGGACTAGCGTTTCGTGCCCCCAGGAGGACTCGACCTAGCTGGTCACATTCCTCAGCCCTGCGGTTATTCCTTTTGAGATTTATTTAAAAGATTCATTATTTTTATTATATATGCAGGAGCATTCTGCCTGCTTGCGTGTGTGTGTGTGCACCCTGTGTGCACCAGGCTGGCCTCAGACTCACAGAGGGCCTCTTCAGTCTTCCTGTCCCAGCCTCTTGAGCTCTGGGATTGCGGCGCACATCAGATTCAGCAAACAGCTGAAGACAGCGTATGTGAGCGAGCATCCTCGTCCTGTCTAAGGCTGTACTGTTATCTATTGCTGCGTAACAAGCTGCCTTGAAAACTTAGCTCCACTGATGATCCTCCTTGGTATCAGAGGTTAGGAATTTGGGGGTGGCTTCCTGGGTGGTGGTTCAGGACTGCTCATGCCCATGGAACTTAGAGTGGTACACTGTGGATGGGGGCCCAGTTGACCCCACTGCTTGTGGCTCACAAGCTAAGAATGAGTTTTCCAGGCTTACATAGCTAGAGAGAGAAAAAAAAATCAAAGGCTTCCATTAATTGATACTGAAAATTATATGAATTCAAACTTCAGTGTCCACAAATAAAGTTTTATTGGAACTCAGCCACGCTCATTCTGTTGTGTTATCTAGTGGCTGGTATGGTGTTTCACCAGCGTTGCAACATTGTAGCATCGCCCACAATGCCTCAAAAGCTTGCATCACCCATAGTGCCCCGCGCACTCAAGCCAAGCCTTGTATAGAGAAGGTGCGCAGCCTCCCGAAGACCTGGCTCGTGCTGGGGGTCTAAGACAATGCTCAGGCGCCGTGGCTCGTGCGGGGGGGAAGGGGGGTCTAAGAGGATGCTCAGGCAGGCGCCAGAGTGGCAGGAGGCCCAAGCGTTGGCACTTGTGTCTTTCCATGGGAGGCAGAAGTGACCAAATCCCCCAGAGGCTGCCCAGAGCAGAAGCTGTGGGGTTTACATGGCATGATCCCCTCTGCTTTTTCTTCACCCCTACCAACCTTGGCATGATTTGGGAGATGAACACTGCCAGTTTGGCAGCTTGGGAGGTCACCATGGACCTGGATGTCACAGATAACCTGGGTTCTTTTGTTGTTGTTATGTTCTTCTGCTTTTTGTTTTTCCTTTTGAGAAGGATCTTTCCGTGTAGCCCAGGTTGACTTCAAACTCTATCCTCCTGGTTCAACGCCTGACTGTTGCTATTTAAGGTGTGCACCACCACGTCCGATTTAAGGGTTGTTTTCATCCTGTGTGTTGGCAGAGGACTTCAATCCCAGTACTGAGGGAGGCAGAGGTAGGCATATGTCTATGTCCTGAAGGCCAGCCTGACCTATGGAACCAATTCTAGGCCAGCCAGGGCTACATAAAGAGACTCTGTTAAGAAAAAAAAAAGTTACCCAGGTAGTAGTGATGCACACCTTTAATCCCAACACTTAGGAGGCAGAGGCAAGTGGATCTCTGTGAGTTTGAATCCAGCCTGGCCTACAGAGTGAGTTCCAGGACAACCAGGACAGTTAAACAGAGGAACTGTGTCTCAAAAAACCAAACCAAGCTGAGTGGTGGTGGTGCACGCCTTTTATCCCAGCACTCCGAGAGGCAGAGATAGGAGGATCTCTGTGAGTTTGAGGCCAGCCTGGTCTACAAGAGCTAGTTCCAGTACAGCCAGCTGTTACACAGAGAAAACCTTTAAAAAACAAAAACAAAACAAAACAAAAAAACAAAATCAACCAACCAACCAACCAACCAACAACAACAACAAAAACCTTGTCTAGCAGTTACAACATGTATCATCTTTATGGGTCTGCTTTCACTGCAGTGGGGTGAAGGAGGCCCCAGCCTGGTTCTAAAGTCTCCCTTCCCTTCTTCTTTTGTTCCACATCACCACACAGATCAGAACTACATATACTATTTCAAATAGAAAAATCACACTTTAATTTAGTCTGTGTACGCATCTGCCACAACACACACGCAGAAGCCAGAGGACAACTTGCCGGAGTTGGCTCTCTCCGACACACTCAGGGATCAAATCCAAGCCACCAGCCTCGGCAGGAAGCACTGTTACCCACTAAGCCATCTCACTGACCCCATTCATACTTCCTGAGACATGACTGGGGAGCCGGGGAGCCCCAGAATCTGCTTACGTGCCGTCTCTCCCAGCGTTGGGGCTACAGGCATGTGTAGCCGAGCTCAGCTTGTAGGGAGTCTTGGGATCTGAGCTCAGGTCCTCCTGTTTTTCCAGAAATAATTTCACTTCAGTTAACAAGAATAGTCAGCCAGAAGCACAAGTACAGAGGACAAAGTGCAAGGCTAGTACTCTTGAGACTTCCCCAGAGCCATAGACTTCGGTGGCTTAGGTCTTTCTATGAGCTGAGTTTTACAACCTGAATGGCACTCCTACCATGGAGTCAGCTGTGCTAAGGTCTGGGACCTATTGTTACCTTCCCCATTGGTCTTAGTGAGTCAAATCGTGGACTCATCCTGCTCTACAGAGGTGCAGTTGATCCTAAGGACCATTAATTTACTGACTTGAAACATAATTGGTCATATAGTTTAAGATGCAGGCCCTGCTGTTAATCCAATCAGAATGAGAAGGAAAGGCCCAGTCATCGCAGCGAGCAGAGCAGTTAGCCAGTTCTTTTGTCTTTGTCTTGCTCTTTTTGAGTTTTTTCCCCCCAACCATGGAAAGATTCTTTTTAGTAACTCCTGATCAATTAGCATAGAAATGGTGTGGATTTCCCTCTGTATGTTGTGATTACCATTGATAAATAAAGGAACTGCTTTGGGCCTTTAGCAGAGCTATAGGGGAACAGAGCTAGGTGGGGGGGCTGGAGGGAGGCTGGGGGGGAACTAAGCTGAATGCTGGGAGAGAGAAGGTGATGTAGGGGAGAAGCCATGCAGTCCTGATACACAGATTAAAGGAATGGGTTAAATTAATACATAAGAGTTAGCCAATAAGAAGCTAGAGCTAATGGGCCACGCAGTGTGCTAAATAATACAGTCTCTGTGTGATTATTTCAGGGCTGTGCAGCCGGGAACCAACAAGCAGTCTCCCTCCAACATAGAAACAACATTTTTTTTCAAGGCCAGACATAGTTAGTTTCCTTTATCTCATGAGAAGCAAACCTAGGCTTCTCCAATTTTGCCAATTTTGTAGAATTAGTTCTGCAAAGGAATCTAAACAGTTATTCTGATCCCTCTAGGCCTGGTTTGGAAACCGTGAGAAGAAGCATGTTTAGTCAAACCGTTAGTACATGCCCACCAAGTAGTCTCAGGGCCCAGTGATATTCTTGTTATCCATATGGTTAACCCACCAGGCAGAACAGCAGGTGTCAGAAGAAGGGGAGTGCCTAGGTTAAAGGTTTTGGGTAGTAGACAAGATCTAGCCCCTTGTAAGTCCTCTGACATTAATTGGGGCTGTCCCCAGTCACAGTGAGTTTTGTCAGTCAGTGGGCTGACAGTCTGGTTAGTTCCTGTCCCTGTGGAGTACAGGGGCCGGGTATCTAAGCATGCCCAGAGATCTGGGCCGATATCTGGCTGGGAATGATCAACTCTATCCCCAGGGTCCCTTCCTGTGGCATAAAGTCTGATTCTCCAGGTTTTTCCTGTTTCCCAGAGGCCGGAATCCTTTAAAAACTATTTTTCAGGAAGTCGCAGTTTTACAAGTCCGGTTTTTACAATGGAAACTCCCTTGTTCCTGGCAACGAGGGGCCCAGCCACAGGGCATGAATAGAATTGTAAACTCTGTATTCCTAGATCAAAAGAGAAACTCCCACACCTTCCCTTTCTCCGTACAACCAGGTGCTTATAGTGGGCATCAGTGAGCAAAGGCCAAGAAGGAATGTGGGCCTCTGGTCTGGAGTCACACTGGCTGCTACCTCCCTGTATCTGTCTCCCTCGGGTCCCAGTCCAGGCCCAAGGGTGGTGGGGGTTGGACCATGACCCTATATTCACATTTATAATGTAAAACATAAGCCTCAGGAGGAGATAGGGAGTGGAAGGGGCCCAGTGAAACTTTTAGTTTCAGTGGGTCTGTAGTCCAGAAACGGGCCATTTGGCAGCAGAGCCTGTGGCTTCTGCTTTCTCGACCTGGGTGTGGCAGAGCTTTGATGTAATGCCAGCTACCTTCACTGCCTCGGGAGCGGAGAGAATAATAAGGTCCTTTCCAGGTTAGTTCCAGTGCCCCTTGGTTACCTGCAGGACCCAGATAGTATCACTGGGCTCCAACAAGGCGAACCTGGTGGTGGTCTCAGAGGTGGGCTGTGTCTCCCAGAAACGTCAATAAACAGCCAGTGTGGAGGACAGAAGGGCCTGTAGTGACTTGAGAAAGGAATAGTTGGGAGAGTTCTGCCAACTGCTGCTCTCTGAGCCCGGGAAGCAGTGGAGGAGGGCTTCCAAACACAGTCTCAGAGCAAGCTGAATCCCTCCCTATGTGGGGTGCAGTGGGCTGAAGCAAAGGAAGGAGGCCTGTCCACCCTTTGCTGGACTCCAATAGGAGTTTTGTTATGTTGGGTCCGGGATCACGCAATGATGGCGGGACAGACCACCGAAGTCTATTAAACCAGGAGCAAGCTTTATTCCAGGAAAAGAAAAAAAATCACCACTAGGCACACAGAGCTTTCAGCTCTAGCTGTGAGCACAGCCAGAGATGGGGCTTCTGTAGCTGTGGCCATGGGGGCTGGTTTGGGCCTCCTTTTATAGTAAAGTCAAGCACCAGGTGTGGGTCAAAGGGCTTTTACAGCCTCGAGGTCAGGCTCAGGTCTCATTGCATTTAAAGTTTTACAGCTTTTGGTCATAGGACGTTAGGACGTTAACTCGGGATGTTTGCGAAAGCCTGTGGCTGACACAACCGCTTTTCGCTGTCCCCGAAAGAATGCGAGGCAGAGAGTAAAGTAGTCACATAGGGGAGCAGTTAGAACAGAGGGTCCCATCGAGGCAACCGTTAGAAGCTGACCTTTGTCCCAGTACCTGCCGAGCAGGGAAGCTGGGAGGCAGAGACAATTGTTGAAAGTTTACCTCTGTCCACATGGCTGCCGGGATGTCTGCTCTCAAGGCAGAAAGAATTTGTTAAAGGTTAACAGTGAGCCGGGCGATGGTGGCGCACGCCTTTAATCCCAGCACTCGGGAGGCAGAGGCAGGTAGATCTCTGTGAGTTCGAGACCTGCTCTACAGAGCTAGTTCCAGGACAGGCTCCAAAGCCACAGAGAAACCCTGTCTCAAAAAAAAAAAAAAGGCAAAAAAAAAAAAAATAGGTTAACAGTGGCTGCCAGCTTTATTTATTTATTTTCTCCCAAAGTGTGTTTGGGCCTACGGCTTTAAATGTCTATATTCCTGGACCGAACCCTTTATTTCTATACCCTATTCCCGGACTCTTCAGTTAGTTTCCCCTCATGTTCTGTTCATTCTTTTTACCTGCCGGAAACTCTGAGGTCTGTTTGCACAATGAAGTTTTTTAAAACCTATGTTTAAAGTTTTAGCTATTGAGAGGCTTTTGGCTATGAAAGCCAGACATTGCCAGATCCCATTGCTGGGAGGAGGCCAAATAATGGACCAGTTTCTAAAGGAACTTTATAGCTACTGTTTGAAGTTTCGGTCTGGGAAGTGAATGTATGTGTGAGTACCTATACTGTCTCCTGACAGACTGTATCTTGGTGAAGTCCATTTTCCCAGAGTTCGCCAGGGTGCTGGTTTCTTATTCGGATCCCTTCCTGGGGAAGGGCTCCCTGTTCTGGATTTTCTTGAGTACAAACTTGACATCTGGCTGAGACCCCGCACCAGGCTGTCCAGTCTAGGTAGAACATCCTGTGGTCTGGGCAACTCAGAAAGTTCTGTGGACCCCAGATGAGCAGCCTGGTGAAGGTCAGTACCAGAGTCCTGCAGGTTGTTTCTGGGAGAACTGTCTTCCCCTGTGGTGTCCTCCACCGACCTGTGGGTTTAAGCTGTCCATTTTTCTTTACACAGAGTCTCAGGCAGAGCTGGGCTGTGGTATCTCACCAGGGCCTCAATAGACTTCACTGGTTTTAGGCTCTGTAGTGGGGAACAATAATTTGGAGAGGAAGCCAAATAGCATCTAGGAGGACCGAGGTTTTTTGATGTCTTTTTTTTCCCTTCGGAAGGATCATTCTCTAAAGATCACACCCTGGGCATATCCGGCAGTAAGAGCACACCGGCTGATGGTCTGTGTATATGGTGGTGGACTTTCCTTTTCCCCATCTGAGAGCCTGGGTCAGGTCAATCACTTCTGCTCTCTGGGCAGAAGTCCCTGGTTGAGACCCAAACCAGTGCAGCTAAAGTAACTGCTACAGCTCCTACGTGCCCACCTGGTCTCATCTTCCATCTTGTGACAGTCATGGATGAGCACCCGTGTCATCAGCTCGGCGGGTAACCAAGGTGATGGTGGTGGGGTCCTCAAACCTGACTGCAGGGCAGGCCAGGAGTCGGGCCTGGTATTGAGTGACACATTCAACAGCCAATGATCTGGTGCTCCTCCGAGGGCTTCCACCGCGCCCTGGGTGCTGTGAGTACAAGATCCTGGCCCAGAATTCACTTGTTTTCTTTCGTTAAGCTGGCAGAAGCTGCTGCAGCTCTTGGACAGGTGGGTCCTGTGTAGTGACAGGGTCCAGTCATTTGGACAGGTATGTCACAGGGCGTTTCCATGGCCCTAGGGGTTAAAGCTTGGGTTACAGCCCCATTTTGTCTTTTGATTCATGGACAGATGAAAAGGTCTGGAGACATCTGGAAGTGCTAGGGCTGGAGCTGAGGTCAGAGCTGCTTTTAAAGCCTCAAATGCCTTTTGTTTAGTCTCAGTCCAAGACAGGGGCTCAGTGTCCCCCTTTGTGCTGGTGCACAGAGGCCTTGCTATTTCTGCAAACCCCGGTATCCAGAGGCAGCAATGTCCAACTGTACTTAAGAACTCTGTTTTTCATTTGATTGCTTGTTTTTGTTGTTTTGTTTTTGAGACAGAATTTCTCTGTGTAGCCTTGACTGTCCTGAAACTCACTCTATAGACCAGGCTGGCCTCGAACTCAGAGACCTGCCTGTCTCTGCCTCCTGAGTGCTGGGATCAAAGGTGTGCACCACCACGGCTCAGCTTTGAGCCTGTCTCTTAGTCTTAGTAGTGGGATCTGAAGGATGGCAGCAATCCTAGGCATAGACAGGCTCCTTTAGTCTCTGATGTGCAAAATTGGGCTTCTTAGCTAACATTACGTAGCTGTAACTCTTGTAGGAGTCCCCCAGTGGCTCTTCTACAATCTGTTTGCCCAGGAAATCTCTAACGGAAGGATAGGAGGTCTGTGTCTAGTTTCCTTAAATCCTGGGGCAGCCTGGACCTGATGTGTTGCTTACTGTAACCTCCCTCGGGGTCTGTCTGTTTGAAAGCAAAGATGGGTTGACTCACCTTTGCCAATGGGAGGCTGAAGAATGCATCCTTCAGGTCCAAGACAGTGTAAACCTGCTTCTCCAGAAGAACCAGCCTCATGAGAGTCAGAGGCCCCAGGTTTCTTCACAAGCAGGAGCGCTGTATTCCAGGGTGAATACAGGGCCCAAGGATGCTCGTCTCTCCGAGCCAGGAAATATGGACTGCTATTACCCCTTTGTTTCCAGGGTCATTGGCCACTGTTTAATCTGGACAGAGGGGGCTGAACTGGTTAGCTGAACAATTTTAGGAGCATGGTGTTGGGCCAGTCCTGGAGGGTTGGTTTCTGTCCACACCCCTGGGGATCTTTGTTGTCAATCTGAGAGATAGTTCACCTGTATCCTTTAACTGGAGAAAGCACTTCCAGCTCAGAGATCTTCTTCTTCTGTAGAGGGAGACACCTACATCTTTCTGGGTGTCTGTGAGTCTAACTGTGTCTCATCAGCAGAGAAGGTGACAGTGGGTGTCTGTGAGTCTGTGTGTCTCAGCAGAGAAGGTGGTGGTGACAGTGGGTGTCTGTGAGTCTGTGTGTCTCAGCAGAGAAGGTGGTGGTGACGGTGGGTGTCTGTGAGTCTGCTGTGGGACAATGGTCTTTGATCCGGTCACTTGTATTATTTTTAATAAAATGCTGATTGGCCAGTAGCCAGACAGGAAATATAGGTGGAGCTACCAGCACCAGAAAGGAAGTAGAGGTGGGGCAACCAGAACAGGAGAATTCAGGGAAGAGCAAAGAGTCAGTCTGCAGTTGTCACCGAGACACAGAACAAACAAGGTGTGACTGCCTGGCCGAAAAAGGTACCAAGCCACATGGCTAACACAGACAAGTATTATGGGCTAATATATGTTATGAGTTAATACGAAGCCTGAGCTAATAGGCCAATCCATTTATAATTAATGTAGACCTCTGTGTGTTTATTGGAACTAAACGGCTGTGGGACCTGGTGGGACAGAAACCTCAGTCAACATGAGTCTGTGTGTCATCATCAGACAAGGTGACAGTGGCAGTGGGTGTCTGTGAATCTAACTGTATCTGTCTCATTAGAGAAGGTGATGGTGACAATGGGTGTCTGTGAGTCTAACTGTATCTGTCTCATTAGAGGAGGTGATGGTGACAATGGGTGTCTGTGAGTCTAACTGTATCTGTCTCATTAGAGGAGGTGATGGTGACAATGGGTGTCTGTGAGTCTAACTGTATCTGTCTCATTAGAGGAGGTGATGGTGACAATGGGTGTCTGTGAGTCTAACTGTATATGTCTCATTAGAGAAGATGATGGTGACAATGGGTGTCTGTGAGTCTAACTGTATCTGTCTCATCATCAGACAAGGTGATGGTGGTTTTCAGTTTATGCAAAGGTCTTGTCCTAATCAGTTCCCTGTTGTTAACCCCGCTTTGAGCTTCTAGGAACTACTTATACCTTAAAACATTTTTTTAACTTTCATAACTTTTTTCTACTATCTGGGACCAAGTGGGTGACCAAGGCCAGCTCTTTAGCAGCTGTCTTTAATAGTTTAAGAAAGACCTGGTGGATATTGCTTAAAGTCTCCTCAGTCAGTGTTAAACAGGAGGGAAATCTTTTCTGTCCAGGTTGCACTGTCTGGCAGCAATACCCCTGCCCACCTGTCCAGCCCCAGGGCCAGTTTTGTTGTTGTTGGTGGTGGTGGTTGTTTTGTTTTTACTTTTTCAGAGAATGGTGGGTTTTGAGTTTTCCAATTATACAGATCATTGGTTTACAAACAGACATAAATCATGAAAGAGAAAGGAATAGAGATTTCTCTTTTCCTTAGGGCTGAGCCCTGGAGAAATTTCCACCTTCTCTGGGGCTGCAGAGAGCAGGCAGGGAGTGGAGGAAATGCTCACCCAGGGAAACTCCTTCCCCCTCCCTGTGTGCACTCATCTCAGTTGGGAGGGGATTGTGGGTGAGAGGCCAAGCCCCTTCCCACCTCCTCACAGAGACCAACCCTGACTGTGAGCAGGAGCCAAGCAACTAAACAAGAGCTCCTGTTCCCATCATGGGACAGGTGGAGGGTTTTTGGGTTTCTCTGGATGATCTGGCAGAGTCAAAAGGATTTGGGTCTCCGGTGGGATTGGGCACAGGTCTTAAGTTGGGTGGGGGAGGGTCTCACACCAGAGAAAGCCACTGGTGAATACAGAGAAACAAAACTGAGAGAAACACATGCAAGGACATGAGAGAGAGAGAGAGAGAGAGAGAGAGAGAGAGAGAGAGAGAGAGAGAGGACGAGGGGTGGCCACCACACAACCACACTTCTGAACAGAGGGATCCATGATCTCTCATGTGAATCAGTAGCCATGTCCGATCTTGCCTGTTTTTCCAAACAGAAGGCACCTGAACCAGACTCACTTCTGGAGGTGACAGACCAGGTGACTTTCAAATTTGTTTCCTTTTGGGGTGGAGGTGTCAGACCTCTCTGAAGCTTTAGGCAGCAACTGATCAAAGGAACTCCTGGGGACCTGGAACATCTCAGCTTCTGCACCCCCAGAGTTTCCTGACCACCATACTCTTCCTCCCTTCAAGGGGCTCTGAGACCCCAGTGTCTTGAGGTCTGGTCTCCGGGATCTCGGTGGGCCCTCCAAAGATGTTGTGGGGTATTCACCAGAGAAGACTGCTCAGACATGGGTCTGAGCCAATAGAAAGCTGTCTGTCTGGGATCCCAGTGTAGCTCCAGCCTTCCTCAGGGTGAGCTTTCAAGCACCAAAACCAGGCTCTGGGCTGACACTTCAGTTAACAAGCAGTCAACCAGAAGCACAGCTGCAGAAGCTGCGACACACTGGTGTTTACACCCCTCTTTACAGAGTCCCTACGGGCCTTGATGAATTTGGCACTGTTTAGTTGGCAGGTGGTGCTGTCCATGTGCTGAGCTTTACAGCCTGAATAGCACTTCCATCATGGAGTCAGCTGTGCTAAGAAGGTCTGGGGACCTGTTACACTCTGTAGACCAGGCTGCTCAAATCCACTGAGATCCAGCTGCTTCTGCCTCCTGAGTTCTGGGTTTAAAGCATGTGCTACCATGCTCGACTTCTGTGTATTTTTTTTTTAAATGTATGGTGTATGTGTGCTTCTGTGTGAGTGTATGCCATGTGTATGTGGGCACCTGAGGAGACCTGGAGAGGGGCTTGGTTCCCTTGGAGTTACATGTGGTTGTGGGCTTCCCAGTGTAGTTGCTAGGACTTGAACTTGGGTCCCCTGGAAGAGCAGTAACCGGCAAGCCATCTCTCACCAGCCCCATATTTTATAAGAAACTGAAAGAATGCCGGGCAGTGGTGGTGCACGCCTTTAATCCCAGCACATGGGAGGCAGAGGCAGGTGGATCTCTGTGAGTTCGAGGCCAGCTTGCACATACCTATAAAATGAGAGCATTTGTGGGGACCTGGGATTCTAGGTCAGCCTTGGGTTACATTGAAAATTTGAGGCTGGTTTGCAAGTCCATAGCCAGACTGTGCTCTGTGAATCTCTGTGGAAAGAAAAAAAAAAAAAAAAAGGAAAAAGGGGAGGAGGAGGAGAGGGAGGGAATGAAGGAATAAAACAGGGAGAGAGGAGATGTTTTCTTACTTTCTTACATCATTTGGGAAGTCAAGGCTAGGAGGCTCACAAGCTTAAGGCCAAAGTGAGACCCTGGTTCAAAAAAAGTAAACCAAACGACTGGAGAAATGGCTCAGTGGGTAAGAGTGTGAGAGTGTTCAGATCCCTGCACACCTTTAAAACAAACAACAAAAAAACAAAAATACCCCAGTGGTAATGGCCTGGGTCCCCAGCACTCGGGGGCAAAGACAGGAGGGTCACCCAGGTGTGCTGACTTCCATGTGCACACACCCACCCAACCCTCCACACAACCAAGAAACAAACAATGCTTTCTATGAATTAAAATGACACACTTCAGAGGTTGGGGATTTGGCCCACTAGACAACAGTGCTTTCTCTGGAAGCTCGAAGTCCTCAGTTTGAATCTCTAGCACCCACATAAAAAGCCAGACTTTGCCAGGCCTGGTAGCACTCAGAAGGCAGAGGCAGGAGGATCTCTGTGAGTTCGAGGACAGGGTTACTCAGAGAAACCCTGACTTGAAAAACCACCACCATCACCACCATTACCAACAACACAAGAAAAAAGAAAGAACAGAACGGAACCAGACTTAGCTATGCCTGCCTGTAGACCCAGCAATGGGAGTCTGAGACAGGGGGATTATGAGGACTCCCTGGCCAGTCCAGTCTAACAGAAACAGGCTACCTTCTGGTTTACTGAGAGACCTTATTTCAAAGCAGGAAGGTGGAGGGCAACAGAGGAAGACATCCCATGTCCTGCTCTGGCCTCCACATATGCAAGTGCATGCATACACACTGCACAGTCTCACACACAACAAAACACTCATACATACAACACACACACAGAGCACACTCATTTATGCACCACACACAGAAACCATACAGACACGCACACACCTCACACACTCACACACGCACTCATACACACTTCACAATACTTCACACACACTCTCACACACACGCACACACACATGCACATTCTCACACACATGCACACACACTTCACACACTCACACACATGCACATACACACCTCACACACTCTCACACAGATGCACACTCACACACACCTCACATACATGCGCACACACACCTCACACAC
>NW_026068048.1:674516-678539 GCF_014885135.2 Alexandromys fortis
CTCTCTCTCTCTCTCTCTCTCTCTCTCTCTCTCTCTCTCTTTCTCTCTCTCTCTAATTTTTTATTTTCAGCGAGGCTTTACTCTGTAGCCCAGGCTGGCTGGAACTCATGGTCCCTCTGCCTCAGCCTCCTTAACGCTGGCTGTATAGACACACCAGGCCTCCAGATCTGGTTAGAATCCTGGCTCTCAAGTGCAGAGCTGAGGTTCTAGAAGCCCTTCTCTGCCTCATGAATATGCATAGTCCCTATGAGGTGACTGAAATTTGAAATGAGGAGCTGGGCAGCACATGCCCTTAATCCCAGCACTCGGGAGGCAGAGGTAGGTGGATCTTTGCAAGTTCGAGGCTAGCCTGGTCTACAAGAGCTTGTTCCAGGACAGGCTCCAAAGCTACAGAGAAACCCTGTCTCGAAAAACCAAAAAAGAAAAAAGAAAAGAAGAAAAAAGGAAAGAAAGACAGAAAGAAAGAAAGAAAGAAAGAAAGAAAGAAAGAAAGAAAGAAAGAAAGAAAGAAAAAGTTGAAATGAGGGCTGAAGATGTAGCCCAGCGCTCAGGGGCTTGTGGTCTAGGGTGCAAACCCTGGGTTAGCTGTCTTCACAAAGCTGGCACTGTACACCTGTAATCCATTCAGGAGGTGGAGCCCAGAAATTCAGGAATCCTGCCTGTCTGGTGGGCTCCAGGTCAGCCTGTGCTACCTGAGACCACGTCTCAAAAGCTAATTCATTCAAGGCTGGAGTTCCCAGGGTAAAAACACTTGCTGCTTTTCCAGAGGAACAAGTTCTGGGGGTCGGACCCAGGGCTTCATGTATGCTGAGCAGGCTTCTACTGAGCCACATCCCAGCTTAGGTGTCGGCTTTTCTCCCCAGCTAGCCCTGCCTCCCACTTCCTCTTGGACACAGCTACCCCTCAGAGTCTGTTTCCCGGGAACTCGATCTATTATGTCACGGTAATGTAAGTATTTGTCATTTAACTCAACAGCCAGGGGCCAGCAGTTGTCTCAGTGCAGAACACTCATTCCCAGGGAAGCCAGCTGGGAAACAGGATTTGGCGGCACACTCCCATGGTTCCAGCATTCAGAGCAGTGAGGCAGGAGGATATGGAGCCCTGTTTGGCATGGAACTCGCTCTGTAGACCAGGCTGGCCTTGAACTCACAGGGATCCTCCTGCCTCTGACACCCAAGTGCTGGGATTAAAAGTGTGTGCCACCAAGCCTAAACCACACAAGTCATTTTTTAAGAAGATTGTGTGTATGAGTGTTTCACCTGCTCGTATGTATTTGCATCAGGTGCTAAAGGAGGTCATAAAACAGCATAAGACCCCTGGATGGAGTTACAGACAGTTGAGAGCTGCCACGTGGATGCTGGGAACCAAATCTAGGGCCTCCGGAGGAGCAGCAAGTGCTTTGAACCCCTGAGCCATGCTTCCAGCCCCTCACACCAGCTTTTAAAAAAAACTAAAAGGGCATTTATGGCCAGAGATTCCACCGTTCTGCTCTCAGAAGCAGCAGCTTTACTGAGCCGCCATGGAGGAATTCAGGAACCCGCCTCCACTCGTGTGCCCAGTGACTTATTAATCGGCAGGGCGGATGTTAAAAATGAGTTCACATTGGTTGAGTTGGTGTGCAACGCTGGCTAAAATATGTTAGACTCAGGGCTGGAGAGATGGCCCTGCAGTTGAGAGCACTGACTGCTCTTTCAGAGGACCCGGGTTTAAATCCCAGCACCCACATGGCGGCTCACACCTGTTTTTGACTCTGGTTCCAGGGTACTCAACACCCATGGCAAACATCAATGGTCATAAAATTTAAAAAAAAAAAAAGAATAAAATTTAAAAAGCAAAAATATTTTAGATACTTCTGCCCTACTTTGAGTAGAGTGCAGGGATCTGGTAGATCTTGGGGGATGGTGTGCATTGTCTTGATCCCTGCCTTCACTAGTCCCTGAGGCCACCTCTAAGGTTGTCACAGTAGGGTTTTCCAAGGACACGGTCAAGTCGACCTCAAATGAACCTTGTATGAAAGGTACATTCAGAGCACAAATCTGCAACCTCATGGACTCACAGAACAGGTTGTGTGGCTGTGCTTGTGCCTGCCTGTGTCACCCGGAGCCGCTTCATCCCAGCTCTGCTCACCATTCGGGCTTCATTTCCAAACCCGTGAGGCCAACTCCATCTGTAACAGGGAATGGCCTTGCTGATCCTCCTGCATTCGCCTCCCGGGTGCTGGAACTACAGCTGTGCACCCTGTACCCAGTTTATTCAGTGTGGGTTGAGACCCAGGGCTTCTTACATGCTGGGCGGGAATTTTACAAACGGAACTACATCGCAGCCTTTAAGGACAGGCTTAATGCCCTGAATGCAGAGAAATTTGTCTTGTGCACGCATCAGTTCTGTCTGGTGGGTATTGGCAGCCGCTAAGAGCAGGAGGTGGCCGATACAGCTCCACTGATCCGTTCCAATGAACGTCCTCACTACAGCTGGATGTGCGGTGCACATCTTTAATCCCAGTGCGCGGGGCGGAGCGCGGGCATCAGGGAGACCCATCGCTTGGCTGTGCTTGTGTGTTACTCTCATTCTCCGAGGTAGTCTTAGCGCTTTATGTTTGTGTTAAATGATTTAGCAACACCACGGAGATAGGCTAGCAAAGATGCCCTCAGAAGGACCTTGGGGACGTGATTGGGCGTGGCCAGAGACTGCAGCACTGTAATTGGCGGGTTTAAGTCTAAGGGGCGGAGCCAGCCTTTAAGAGCGCCGCCGGCGGGGGCTGGAGAGATGGCTCAAAGGTTAAGAGCACTGACTGCTCTACCAGAGGTCTTGAGTTCAATTCCCAGCAACCACATGGTGGCTCACAACCATCTGTAATGAGATCTGGTGCCCTCTTCTGGCTTGCAGGCATGGAGGCTGAACACTGTGTACATAATAAATAAATCTTTAAAAAAAAAAAAAAAAAAGAGCCACCGGCTAGAGAATAAGCCACCGGTTCCTTCCTAAACACGCTAAGCTGGGATCTAACAACGACAGGCTTGTAGGTTAGGGAGGTAGAGAAGTGGTAGAGGCTTGACTAACATGTAGGAGGCCCCACGTTCATCGCCAGCCCTGGCAAAAACAGAATAAGAGGCAGGAAGAGAGGGAGAAAGGCAAGTTAGAGACACCCACTACTATTTGAAGAAATGGAGGCACCTGCCGCTTATGTGCGTCAGTCCTTTGTCCCACCGTTCAGCCTAGGCTGGTCTGGAACTCGGGCTCCTCTGGTCTCTTCCCCCCAAGCGCTGGAATCACAGGTGTGAAGAGCACATATACACTTGGCTTCAGACAAAGTCAGTGACTGAGGTCTGAATCAGATACCTGTCTTGTGGGGGCCTGTGTGACCCTGGCAACTCCACAGGGAGAAAAATTTGTGGGGTTTTCTTTCTTCGTTGTTTTGTTGCAGGGTCCCTTGTAGTCCAGGCTACTCTGGAATTTGCTATGTAGCTGAGGCTTGAACTTCCGATCCTTCTGCCTCACACAACCCCTGTTGTTGGCCATGGTGCTGGGAGGGAAGGGGTTGGATGGCAGGCTGCTGAAAGTGTGAGTGACATCTCAGTGTCACCAAGGTGACCAGGCTCCTGAAGAGGGGAGGGGGGGTGTTCTACCTTGCCAGGGATCTGCCTACATCTGTTGCTCAGCCCCTGCTCAGCTGGGGAAGGGCCCCGCAGCTTGGGCATGGGTGAGCACAGGGCAGGATTTCTGTAGTCAGTCCTGCCTGGGTGACCTAGCTGACCACAGTCTACCTGCCTGAGAGCCAGCAGAGAGGCCTGGAGGAATCCTGCATCCTCAGTGAGTGATGGATGCCTCGTGTGGGCTGCAGTGTCAAAAAGTGGAGTTGACAGACAAGACCAGAGATGAAAGGCAAAATCGGAGGCAGAAGCAAGCTATGGGTGGTGCACATGCCTTTGATTCCAGGCAGGCAGATCCCTGCGGGTTCAAAGCCAGCCTGGTCTAAACCTTGTCTCAAAAAAAAAAAAAAAAAAAAAAAAAAAAAAAAAAAAA
>NW_026068048.1:682219-779330 GCF_014885135.2 Alexandromys fortis
AAAAAAAAAAAGCAAAGACACAGATGCGGAGAGAAGCAAATGAAAACCATAAAGGGGCTAGCATGGGTTGTCACTTGTCATCTCTATGTGTGTGTGTGGGGGGGGGGGGAACCTGACACAAAACAAAAATTCCAAACAAAGATTGTCTCCCTGTGACCTGGCTCAAAAGGCAGCGTACACACAAGGCCCTGGGTTTGATTCCCAGCCCAGCAGGCTACAAAAGACTCGGTCTAAAACAACAAAACAGAAGCCCAACACACACGAGCAGATCTATCACTCGAAGCCTGAGGCAGGAGACTTGAGAGCGGCTAGCCTCAGGTGCTCAGTGAGACCGTGTATGAAAATAAGAAGTAAAGGGAGGGCTGGGGATGTGGTTCCAGGAGAGAGCACCTGCCTACCAGGCACTGCTCCCCAAAAGACAGACAGGGAAACAGGAAGGCCGGGGTGGTGCTGAGATGTGGCAACAGGAACAAGCAGGCAGAAATCCACCCCCACATTGACCTCCTTCCCGGCACTCCCGTGGTGGCGGCTGGTCCTTCTAGGTCTGCCTACCTTTCGTGGCGCTGCCGGTCATTAAGCTCTCAACTGGCCACAACTAAAGGCTCCACGCCCCAGGGAGGAAACCACTGAGGAGGCGTCCCTGCTCCATCGCACCCCAAACCACCAATTAATATTAACAAGGCAGAATGCTTCTGGCTGCCTAAAGACCCCCAACGGGGTACAAATGGAACAGAAGCCCCGCCTCGTGACTCAGGAGGTTAAAGGGCTTGGGTCCATCTGTGAGTCCAGAGTATCCGGATGGAGAGTGGCGACAGGAAGGTCACCATCCAGCTGGTGGAGGACGGGGCCGGGGCTGGAGACAGGGGCCCGCAGCTCTATAAGGGCCAGAACTACGAAGCCATCCGGACAGCCTGCCTGGAATCCGGGATCCTGTTTCGTGACCCTTACTTTTCTGCTGGTCCTGATGCCCTTGGCTATGACAAGCTGGGACCCGACTCAGAGAAGGCCAAAGGGGTGGAATGGAAGAGGCCCTATGTAAAGTGGGACTGAGCTGGGGCCTGGGTCTGCGGGAGGAGGGGTGCGGCCTGGGTTCTTGATCCCTGAGTCGGAGGGAGGAGGACTAGGCCTGCGATCCTGGGTCTGAGGGAGGAGGGCTGGGGCTGGGACCTGGGTCTGAGAGAGGAGGAGTAGGTTTAGATCCCTGGGTCAAAGAGAGGAGGGGTAGGCTTAGATCCCTGAGTCTGAGGGAGGAGGGGTAGGCTTAGATCCCTGGGTCAGAGAGAGGAGGGGTAGGCTTAGATCCCTGAGTCTGAGGGAAGAGGCTGGGCCTGGGTTCCTGGGTCTGAGGGAGGAAGGCTGGGCCTGGACCCTGGTTCTGAGGAAGTGGGGCTAGATGGATAACAACAGGCTCAGCTATGAGGTTGGGGGCGGGGAGAGTTCAGGAAAGCCACGCTTCTACCTACAGACCTTCAGAGAGTTAGAGGCCCTCATTACCTAGGTGTCAGGGACCTGGGCCTCTGGCTTCTCAGTTGCTCCAGTCTTACCTTTCCTGGTTTCACCAGAATCTTCGTCTTCCAGGAGTTTTGTGCTGAACCCCACTTCATCTGTGAAGACATGAGCAGGACAGATGTGTGCCAGGGAAGCCTGGGTGAGCCCTCAGACCCAGGGTCTGGACAGCTCCACACCTCCGTCTTCTCCCCCCCCATCTTTCCCTGTCTTCTTGAGTTTGCTGGTCCCTTGGTCCCTCCTCATCTAATCCAAGCCTATCCCCTCCCAGGAAACTGCTGGCTTCTTGCGGCTGCCGCCTCCCTGACACTGTATCCTAGACTCCTGTACCGCGTGGTTCCTCCTGGACAAAGTTTCCAAGATGGATATGCAGGGGTCTTCCATTTTCAGGTAGAGCTCAGTTCCTCGCTCCATGCCTCAGTTTCCCCTGTGATGGAAGATGACCTTGGTTTCACAGTTAGCTTGCTTTCACAGTTCTTTCCTGGGTGCTGGGATTCTGGAATTTGGGAAGTGGTAGGCAGAAAGGAAGGCTGAACTCAGGCAGCCTGGAAGCTGAGCCCACTCCTGCCCTTTCTTTCCCCTAGCTCTGGCAGTTTGGCCGCTGGGTGGATGTGGTGGTTGACGACAGGCTGCCTGTGCGTGAGGGGAAGCTGATGTTCGTGCGCTCGGAACAGAGGAATGAATTCTGGGCTCCTCTGTTGGAAAAGGCCTATGCCAAGTAAGAATGCCAATCCCTCCCAGCTCTCGCCCCAAGTCCCAGGAACAGGCCCCAAGCTATGTGGAGCACCAACATCTGGGGTCCTCCAGACATACAACTGAGGACCCCAAATCTAGTCCTAGCAGCCAGGGTCCTAGCATCACAACACTCTCCTAGAACTTTCATTATTTGGTATTTTATTTGCTATTTTATTGAGAAAGGACCTCACGCAGCCTCGTCTGCCTGGGTACTAGCTATGTAGTCAAGGAGGCCCTGGACTGATGTCCTTGCCTCTCTCTCAGGAGTGCAGGGGTTACAGGTTTATATAGTGCTGCGGCTTGAACCCGGCATCATACATGCTGGGCAGGCACACACTGTACTAACTGAACTATATCCCCTTCTGTGGAAACTCCTTTATTTATTTACTTATAGCCATTAGGTAGCCCATACTGGCCTCAAACTCATAACTTTTCTTTGTTGGACTCTTGTGGACATGGGTTACAGGCATGCACAACTCTTGGCTAATTTAGGAAGGGTGGGTGTGTATGTGCAGAAGATGGAACCCATGACCTTGTTCATGCTAAGCCACGCACCCAGCTCCTCACTGGGGGATTCTGGGTAGGGGCTCTACCACTGACATATACTCTCAACCTGTGAATCTTCAAATCTTAAAGGTCTCCCATTTTGACATTTCCCACATTCTATTTATTTATTTATTTATTTATTTATTTATTTATTTATTATGTATAGTGTTCTGCCTGCCTGTATTCCTGCAGGCCAGAAGAGGCCAAATCTCATTACAGATGGTTGTGAGCCACCATGTGGTTGCTGGGAATTGAACTCAGGACCTTTGGAAGAGCAGGCCATGCTCTTAAAGGCTGAGCCATCTCTCCAGCCCTCCCACAAACATTCTTAGAAGTCCACTGATACCCATATTTCCTAAGGATCCTGAAATCCCATGCATCTATCAGGCTCTGAATTTGCTAAATCCTATTCCCTGAAGCCTTGAACCCCGCTCCATCTCTCATGATCCGTGAGACATCCACAGCACATCCTCTCCCATCTCAGGCCATGGAAGCCCTGACAAGTCCCCATAGGCCTCGCCTTCACAGCCTTCTGGAGCCTCGAAGGCTCATTCATGAAAGGCTGACAATTCTGGCGCAGCTGGGCCCGTGGCCCCCTGTCCCACTGATTCTAGAGATACGGGGCCCAATCCTGTTAGAGCTCCCTGCTTCATCTCTGAATATTTCAGGGGTTGAGCCAGGCTTGGTAGCCCACACCTGTAATCACAGTACTGAGTACACTGAGGCAGGAGGATTACAAGTTCAAGGTCAGACTGGACTGTGCAGCAACACCACGACTAACAAAAAATAAGCTGAGCTTGGTAGAGAACGAACACCTTTATTTCTCACACTCTGACAGCAGAGGCAGGCGGGTCTCTGTGAGTGTGAGGTAAGCCCGGTCTACAGAGTGAGTTCATGGCCAGCCAAGGCTACATAATGAGATCCTGTCTCAAAAACAAGAGGGGTACTGGAGGGGGTTGGAGGGATGGTTCAGTGTTGAGGGCGGTAGCTGCTCTTGCAGGTTTGGTTCCCAGTCACAACTGTCTCTAACTTCAGTACCAGGGACCTAATACCTCTGGGCACTGCACACATGTGGTGGCCAGCCATACATGCAGGCAAAGCATATATAAACATTAACTAATACATAAACCAATACACACACATATATTACACACACACATATATTACACACACACACACACATTATACAATCAGGGATAGCTGCTAGGGACCCCACCTTGATAGAGTCCCCCACCCACGACCCACCTCCACCTGCTCCAACAGGCTCCATGGCTCCTACGAGGTGATGCGGGGAGGTCACATGAATGAGGCTTTCGTGGACTTTACAGGAGGCGTGGGTGAGGTCCTCTACCTGAGACGAAACACTCCAGGTCTCTTTGCTGCCCTTCGCCATGCACTGGCCAAGGAGTCCCTTGTGGGTGCCACTGCCCTGGTGAGAGACGAGCCCCCCAATGGACCGCCGCTAGACCGTCACAGTCAGGGATGCGGGGGGAGGGGAGCAGAGTGTCTTGTCTTTCCAACCTCCCGCTGTTGACCCCCAGATCCTCGCTGGTAGATTCTAGGCCTGTGCTCTACAGGGAAGCTACACCCCTCCACACTGGCCTTGAACTTGTGGTCTTCTTGCCTCAGCTTTCTGTGTAGCTGGGATCATAGGCCTGTGACCCAGGGCCCAGGCTTCTCCCTCTCCTTTCTGTGTCTCTTGTCACCCTCGCTGAGCACCTTGGCACAGCTCCTGGGCTGGAAGCATGGAGCGGGGTCTGGGAGGCCAGAGAGAGAGATGAGGAAGGGAGGGAGGGAGGGAGGAAGAGAGAGAGAGAGAGAGAGAGAGAGAGAGAGAGAGAGAGAGAGAGAGAACTGAGAGAGGCTAGAGAGAGAGAGTTAACCTGTCCTGGGAGGCTGGAGAGACAGCTGACCTGTCCCCAACCCCAGCTTCCCAATCTTGTCCTCCTTCAGAGTGATCGGGGTGAGATCCGCACAGATGAAGGGCTGGTAAAGGGACATGCGTATTCTGTCACAGGTACACACAAGGTGAGTCACACCCATTGCTGGGCTAGGCTACCAGGGGTGTCCCCATGCTACCCTCTGTGAAGACGCCCCCACCCCACCCTCACTGACGACATTGTCTTCAGATGTTCCTAGGCTTCACGAAGGTGCGGCTGCTGCGGCTGAGAAACCCCTGGGGCCGTGTGGAGTGGTCCGGGCCCTGGAGTGACAGGTGGGATGTGCTTGGGGGGGTGGGGATGGTAGGTGAGATGGGCTTAGGGTGAGTGGGGGTGGTAGGTGGGATGGCCTTGGGGGTGACAGGTGGGATGGGCTTAGGGGGGTGGGGGTGGTAGGTGGGATGGCCTTGGGGGTGACAGGTGGGATGGGCTTAGGGGGGCTCAGCCCCACCTGCCCACATCCCACATTGGTCTCTTTAGCTGTCCTCGCTGGGACATGCTTCCCTCTGAGTGGCGAGATGCCCTGCTTGTGAAAAAGGAGGACGGTGAGTTCTGGTGAGTTCTGAGGGACCCACTCTACCTGTGGGAGGGACTCTGGGACAGAAAGGACACAGAAATGCATGGGTTGGACAAGTCAGGGCAGAAGCAGTAGGAACAGGACTGTTAAGGGCATTGTTTTCAAAGAGAGACCACTGAGATTAGGTTGGCCTAGAATTCACTACATAGACCAGCATAGCCTCAGACTCAGGCCAGTTTTTCTACCTCAGTCTCCGCAATGCAGGACTTGCAGGCATGAGCCCACCATGATTAGCCCATGGAAGGAGTCTAAAGGAATTTGGAAACACTGATTCTGGGGGAATGAAAGGGACAGAATCATATTTGGGGCGTCTGAGGAGGCTTAGTGACATTAGGGGCTTTCGATATATACATTGTATTTACTGCATCAGTGCAGAAATGCAGGGTGGTGAGAGACCACCTTTCACTCCAGTCAGGCTGTAACAGTTTTCTTGTTTGTTTGTTTGTTTAACGCTTTACTCTTTGGGGGCCCACCACCCAGTCCCAAATAAACACCTAGACTAACTCTTACTTATGAATACCCAACCTTAGCGTGGCTTGTTTCTAACCAGCTTTTCTTAAATTATCCCATTTACTTTTGCCTCTGGGCTTTTACCTTTCTCTGTTCTATGTCTTTCTTTGCGTCTTTCTTCGTTGCTGGCTGTCCTCCTTTCCCCCCGGCGTCCTCCTTTCCTTTTCTCCCCCAAAAGGGGCCTTTCTTCTGCTCAGCCCCCACTAAAGAACCCTCGCTACACACGTAGTTCCTCCCTACACGTCCTGTCAGCTAGTTGCTGACTCAGCCTCCTGACTCCAAGTTAATTTTATTTACTCAAATAATGTCACATGTCTTTGCACCGTTAACAAAAACAGAGAAATAAATGCAATACACCTTTACACGGTTAAAGTAATAGCGGGCGACCGAAGGTGAGCTGCGACGATAGCTTTACGTCATCTTCCTGGCCTACCTGAAGATTTTCTAAAGTTAATTTGAAGATATCTGAGAGTTTAAATATCCCCAGTTAGTGGGGCATTTGTCAGGACTCAGATGACTTGGCAAGGCCTCACACCTTCAGGGTTTCTGGAGAGTGGAGCTTAATTGGCAGTATTTAAGGAACTGGGAGCTTTGTGGCGGGAGACCACTTCTGGGGTCCCTCAAGTTGGACTCCGAGGTGACTGGGCATCTCCCATGGTCGGTGCTGTCCAGGATGGAGCTTCAGGACTTCCTCACGCACTTCAACACGGTCCAGATCTGTTCACTGAGCCCTGAGGTGCTGGGCCCCAGCCCTGCTGGCGGAGGCTGGCATATCCACATCTTCCAGGGCCGCTGGGTGAGAGGTTTCAACTCCGGCGGGAGCCAGCCCAGTGCTGGTGAGGCCTGCGGGCCCCTGAGAAGGAAGCTGGGGCGGGGGCTGTGGCAGGCTGGGAACTCCTCCACCTCCTTCTCTTCTGTCAGAAACCTTCTGGACCAATCCCCAGTTCCGGCTGACTCTGCTGGAGCCCGATGAGGAAGAGGATGAAGATGATGAAGAGGGACCCTGGGGGGGTTGGGGAGCAGCAGGGGCGCGGGGCCCAGCGAGGGGAGGCCGCATGCCCAAGTGTACGGTCCTCCTGTCGCTCATCCAGCGCAACCGCCGGTGTCTGAGGGCCAGGGGCCTCACTTACCTCACTGTGGGCTTCCACGTGTTCCAGGTGAGGCCAAGGTCAAATTGAGGTCTGGAGGGGCAGAACGTTGTAACGGGAAGGAGGGAACTGGGGGTTCAGGGAGGAGAGCTGTTGTTGAGAGAACTGGAGAGACGGATTCAGGGACAAGGACAGAAAAAGGCTCGGAGTCAGAGGGCAGGAGGTGACTAAGGGGACTGGGAAGGGACGAGGATATAGGTGGAAAGGAAAGGGCTGGGGAAGCAGTCGGAGGGGACCTAGATCTGAGATTAGGGTGGGGGAATATTAAGGACTGAGAAAAAAGGACGGTGTGAGGTGGGGGGCTCAGGGAGGGGAATCTGCACATTGCGCCCCCCCCCTTCCCCGACTTTTCCTCTCTGCAGATTCCAGAGGAGGTGGGTTTCAGATGCGACCCCAGACCCACCCTAGGGCTTGGTCGACCAGCGCTGAAAAACCAGGGACACGGGAGGGCCTGGCTAGACAGTCTGGGTGTGTGTGTGGAGGACCAGGGGGTTGGGTGGGGAGTTTGGGGTGGTGGTGGTCATGGCGCCCCGCCCGCAGCTGCTGGGCCTCTGGGACTCCCCGCGCAGTCGCGCGCTCTTGCCGGGATTGCTGCGAGCTGACCGCTCGGTGTTCTGCGCCCGCCGCGACGTAAGCCGCCGCTGCCGCCTGCCGCCGGGCCACTACCTGGTGGTACCCAGCGCCTCACGCGTGGGCGACGAAGCCGATTTCACACTGCGCATCTTTTCGGAACGCAGCCACACCGCAGTGTGAGCCCGACCCCGACCCCGACCCCGGCCCAGGGACCTCAATCTAGAATCATCCATTTAGCCCCTGGTACCAAATCCCGCTCAGGGACCACAAAGCCCCGCCCTCATCCCAGCCACGCCCTCCCTGGAATCTCTGCCACCCATCCTCACCCCGATTAAACCCACTGCCCTTTGACTCCACTCACTTCCTCTGCTGAGATTCCCTGCCTGAAATCCTCCTCCCACCCCGTAATTTGCAGGGAGATTGATGACGTGATCAGCGCCGACCTGGACGCCCTCCAGGTGCGGTACTGTTGTGGGCGGGGACTGGACGCAGCGGGAGGGACTTTGGGAGGGGACTGAACTCCTCCATCCAACAGGTCCCCTACAAACCATTGGAGCTGGAGCTGGCTCAGCTGTTTTTGGAGCTGGCTGGAGAGGTGAGGAGGGGTCGGGGACTGGGGTGTCTGGCCAAATGATGCAAAGCTCCCTCTCTTCCTATGTGTCAAAAAAAAAAAAAAAAAAAAAACCAAAACCAAAACAAACAAAAAATCAAAAAACCAAAGAAACGAACAGAACTGCAGAGCAGGGTGCCCTAGAACAACTGCATCTTGCAGGCCAGGTTGGCCTCCTGCAGGTAACCCAGTGCTAGGGTTACAGACTCGAGCCACCATGCTGGGGCTTTGGGTGTCCCCCTCTACTTCCATGATGCTTTCCTGTTAGTGTTCCTCTGGGCGTGCTGAACGATCTCCCTTGCCACCGGGATTTCTCCATCTGCCCCTGCTTTCTCTGGAGGTTCAGACCCCCGGCCAGAGTCTTCCTTAAGTGTCCTCCTCCGTCATCTGTCCACTGTGGGCTCCCACAGCCAGTGTATGGAGCCCTAACCATCGCTGTCGTGACCACCCAGGGGCTAGACCTGCCTCCTCTAGCTGAACCCTACGAAGGTAGCCACCGCTACCTCCGCACTACGGAGCACAAGGCCTGGCCCAGAGCCTTCGTTAGCTAGATGATTGAACCAGTGGCCTCACAAGTAGCTCTTTCTTGACTAGGAGGAGGAACTCGATGCACTTCAGCTGCAGACCTTAATAAGCATCGCTCTGGAGCCCGGTGAGTTTGGCCAGGGGAGGGGGTCTCTGCAACTGGAGCGGCTCACCCAGAGCCTTTATGCATGATGCAAGGGGAACCAGGGCTCAGCTTGAGCTTCCTCTTCCTACGGTCTCATGGTCACATAAGGGCCACAATCACTCACGCCTCCCCCCTCCCCGTCTTCCCCTAAGAAGCACCATGTGCAAAGACTTGGGACCCCAGCTTTATTGGCTTTGTCAGGCGTGACTCTGCACCTGTTCCTATAAATGCCCACTGTGGGAGTTAGTCCACATAGCTCTTGCGATGTTGGTCCATATGCAAGAGGTGTCGGATTTCTTTTTTGTAGCTAGGGCCAATGCCAGGACTTCTGGAGAGATTGGGCTCAGGACCTGCGAGCAGCTTGTGCAGTGTTTTGGGGTATGTGAGACAGTGTATGGGGAGGAGGGATGCTGGGGTTCCCCCTTGCCTCTCATGGGATATTAATTGTAACCAGATGTCCTCATCTGCAGCATGGGCGAAGGTTGGCCCTACACCACTTCCAGGAACTCTGGGGCCATCTCCTGGTATGGCAGGTAAGGTGAGCTTAGGGACCAGCTACCTCTTAGAGCAGTGGTTCCCAACTTTTCTAATACTGGGACCCTTTAATGCAGGTCCTCTTGTGGTGACCCCAACCATGTTGCTATTTCCTAACTGTAATGTTGCTACTGTTATGAACTGTAAATATCTGCTATGTATGATGTCTGATGTGCCTGTAGAAAAGGGCTGACACCCAAAGGGGTCTCAACACACCAGCTGAGAACCTCTCTGCTCTAGACACTAATGTCCTGCAGGCCACCAATGGAGCACTGGACCTCCCATGCCAACTTGGGAGTGAAAAAGATATGATGCGGGGCTGGAGAGATGGCTCAGTGGTTAAGAGCACTGGCTGTTCTTCCAGAGGTTGAGTTCAATTCCCAGCAACCACATGGTGGCTCACAGCCATCTATGAGATCTGGTGCCCTCTTCTGGTGTGTGGGCACACGTGGAGGCAGACTGTTGTATAAGTAAATAATGAAAAAAGAAAAAGATATAATGCTCTTGTCACCCCACTGTGGCCCTCTGAGAGCAGGAACTAGACTGGTCCAGAGCTGCTGCTGGTTCCTGTTGGAATCCATTCCTAACTCAGCTCCTTCTATAGACCTGTCACCTCCAAGGAGCCTTTGCTTAGCTACCAGTGGGTACTCCTTCAAGTGAGGGGGAAGGAGTAGCTGCAGGATCCTGAGACCATGACCCCCGCCAATAAGCCCTCCCCTAAGCCTTTGTGGATAGAAAGATTTGAACTTGTTCCCAAAGGCCTGCCGGGAGCTTGTTGTCTTGTGAGATACACATTTGCACAGAGGTCCCCAGCCAGGAGCCAGGGGAGCGGGGGCCTCAGAGGCCCTATCTTGACTACTTCACAGTGCAGTATCAGTGCTCAGGGATCTGAGTGGAATTCCCTCCCGTCTATCTGCTTCTTCACCCTCCAGGCCACATTTGACAAGTTCGATGAAGATGCCTCTGGGACAATGAACTCCTATGAGCTAAGGCTGGCCCTGAATGCTGCAGGTATGGATGGGGACCTTCCGGGATGCTTGTAAGGACAGCACCTACTCCTCCTCTCAGAACACCCCTCAGCCTGTGGCCATCCCAGACTGGGGCTGTTCCCAAGGACCAACACTAACTTCCTTCTGTGGTAGCTCTGGGCACATAGCTGAGTTTGCTTCTGTGACATGGCTCATGTGTAGGGTGGAATGCAAGGACAGTCATTCTCCAGTCACAGAACATCCCAAAGCACTTTCCAAGGCTACTGCATTACAGCAGAGGAGTCCCACCCAGGACCCTAAGCCATGGGGAGATGTGTGTTAGGGGACTTCAGTGGGACTGCTGAAAGCTTCTGGAAGATGGCTGGGTTCATGCTTCTAACTGTGACCACCAAGTAAAAGGCGCCAGGGAGATTTGGGGGTGGAACAATTGCCCAGTGGAAGAGATAGACTCCAAGTACGAGATCTGGAGAAAGTGGCCAAGAGTCCAGGAACATGTAAGACATTATCCGGAAGAATCAGAGTAGAAAGCTAGGGGTCAGGGTGTTGAACCCCAAAGAAGCAGGACACAGGATAGACTGGAGGACGGGAGTTCACTGGATCACCTATCCAACCATCTGCCCCCTTCTCTGTGTCCTGTGCTACTCACCTCAAGTGAGTGGCACAAACCAAAGGTTGTTCCACACAGAAGGAACCTGATAATGTCTTTTTAGGAATATTCAGCAATTCTAGTAGGTTGGTTGAGGGCTCTCAGGTCCTTCCACCCCATCTAGCCAGGTTTTCCTTCAGCACGGCCTGGACCAGCATATGCTAATATGAACGGGTACATGAACATCAAAGGGAGTGACCTGCCTCAAGCAACCTAGCTCTAGGCATGGTGTTTGTGTGTGCGGTGGGACCTGGAGTTGAGTGAGTGAGCACACAAAGATTCAGTGCAAACTTGTACAGTTATCATTGGGACTGTAAGGGGCATATAGAAGTCCTCAGGCCTTGGGGCTCTTGAAACCTCACTGCGATTCTACAGCAGAGGTGACAAGGCCCATGACTATACCTTTAGGCGTGGCTTCACAAGAGAACTACACAGTAGGGTTCTCCAGTGTTTCAGGCAGGGAGACAGCCAGCCTCTGAAGGAACAGCCACAAAGCTAGCCGCAACTGTTGGTACCTTGAGAATCAGAGGCAAGATGGCAAGTTGTAGGTCAGGTAACTTAATGTTTCATAAAATACACAAAAGGGCTGTGGGGTGGATGCAGTTCAGCAGGAAAGCCCCTGCCTAGAATCTCCCAGTGAGGGGCTAGAGTGTGGCTCAGTGGTAGAGCCCCTGCCTAGAATCCCCCAGTGAGGGGCTGGGGTGTGGCTCAGTGGTTGAGCCCCTGCCTAGAACCCCTCAGTGAGGGGCTGGGGGCACAGTGCAGTGGATAGCACTTAACATGTGCAAAGGCCCAGGTTCTCTCTCTAACATACCAAAACAGCAACATAAAGCCCAGACTGCATTTGCAGAGTGCTCACCTCACATCTAAGTTAATCTCAGGCTTTAAATCTCACACTTGGAAGGTAGAGGTAGGAGAACCAGTTGATGACCATCCTTGGCTACTTAAAAGGAGTTGGAGGCCAGCCTCGCTTAAACATAACACAAAACGGAACTCAGGGCCAGGGATATGGCTTAGGTAAAATACTTACATATTAAAGTATAAGGGTCAGAGTTTAGATCTCCAGTACCCATGTGAAGGTCAGGGGACACTGTGGCCCACCTAAATGCCCAGCATTTGGGAGGAGACAAGTGACCCCCCCCCCAGAGGAAACTTGCTAGCTAAAAGAAACTGGTTTGAATTCAGGATTTCAGTGAGACTTTGCGTCACACAGTGGAGTATGACTGAGGAAGACACTAAGTCTTTAGTTTGCACAGGCACACACACTACATAACCTACCCCCCCCCAATTCAAACAAAAAGCAGCACACAACCAACACAGCCTCCTCCTAGGCTTCCACCTGAACAACCAGCTGACACAGTCCCTTACTAGCCGCTACCGCGACAGCCGGCTCAGAGTGGATTTCGAACGCTTTGTGTCCTGTGCAGCCCGGCTCACCTGCATCTTCCGTGAGTGCTGCTCCTGGCTGGGTGGATATGCTGGGGTGTGCCTCAGGACTAGTGCTGGGTACTCACCCTGCCTCTCAAACACAGGTCACTGCAGCCAACACCTGGATGGTGGTGAGGGGGTCGTCTGCCTGACCCACAAACAGGTGAGCTAGCAAGAGGGACAGGGTGGTTCCAGCACCCTCTTGAGGCCTCTGCTTCAAGGTTCTCTCTCTCTTTTCTATTCAGTGGTCGGAGGTGGCTACCTTCTCCTAGGCCAGAAGCTGAGGGAGGCCACCCTGCTCCAGGTCTGAGCTGTCCTGTTTGGTACCAATGGTGGAAACTGAACCTGGACACGCACCCTCCTGGGGCTAGTCCCAACCCACCCCTGCACAGGTGGTGGCACTGGTGTCTTTCTTCTGGTGATGTCTTCTCAAGCACTGGGATTATGGGCCCGAGCTTCCAAACAGAACCGCCTTCTTTCCTTTTGAAGCCTGCACATGCCAGTCCCTGTTTAGAAAGGCCCACATCCACACATGGGTGTACGTGGTGGGCCCTGCAAGCTCCCTAGGGTGTG
Organism: Alexandromys fortis; assembly: GCF_014885135.2. Taxonomy (NCBI): domain Eukaryota; kingdom Metazoa; phylum Chordata; class Mammalia; order Rodentia; family Cricetidae; genus Alexandromys; species Alexandromys fortis. Next base: position 695,205 of record NW_026068048.1, read on the forward strand.
ACAGCAACGCAGAGAAAAGATGGCACTAGACTCCTTCTTAAAAATATTACATGTTTTATTCTCCCATCCCCAGAGGGCGGTTTATCCAGAAACCAAGAAAATAAAAATCAATCAGAATAAACTCAAAGGGGTGAAACCCATCCACTACCAGGCAGGCAGGCCAGCAGCCCACCTCCACCTCAGGAGGTCCCCACAGACCCCTGCCCACCGCAAACAAGGGGAAATCAGGAGGGTACTGGGGAGGGCATCGAATCAACTATGTCTTCATTACGAGAGTGAGAGAGGTGGCAGAGATATGCGGCTAGATGGATATATATTTATATAATAAATCCGTAAGTTAATAAAGTAAATAGTAATTCTCTGGAAGTTTTTAATTTTTATAGTTTTTTTTAATAGGTTTTTAGGTTTTTTTTCTTTTTTCTTTTTTTTTTTTTTAAAGATTTTTTTTTTGTTTGTTCCATTCTTTGTGTTTTTGTTGGTTTTGGTCCTTAAAAATCTGAGACCCAGAGCCCAGATGGGCTGGGGCTGACTGCCCCACCGGCACTCCTGGAGCAGAGGGATGATGGCAGGTCCTCTGCTCCTGGTAATCACAAAGGGGAAAGGGAGGTGGGAGAAAGGAGCCACTGACATCTGGTCCAGGGGAGCGGGGTGCCCTCTGCTGGACTTTGCAGGGCAGGTGGTTCCTGGACAAGGCACATGGGGCTTTGGCCTGGATGTGAGGGGAGGCCTTGAAGGGGCCTCAGGGGCAAAGGAGGGGACCTGGGTTGGAAAGGTGTCTCTGGGACACAGAGGGTGCCCAGGGGTCCGGTGTCCCCTCCACATAGGTTAAAACCCGACAACTCACCATACATATATTTAGCAGACCAGAAGTGCTGATCTCTAGGCCTCCCTCCCCTGCCTAGCCCCTCCCTGCCTGACCCCCTAGAAGGACCATAAAGAGCTCTTTGCATAGATACAGAGTCAGGATTGGGCAGGGCTCCTCAGCCCCTCCGGGAGGCCGAGGGAGTCCAGTCAGGGTAGCTGAGGGCCTTACAGGTCGCTTTCCCCGTAGAGGGCCGTGGAGAAGGACTTGTAGTCGAGGGCGCCAGGAGCAGCATCAGGCCCCTGGTAGGGCGCCATGCGGGCGATGCAGTACTCTGCCTGGTCAGGGGGCAGCTCTCTCCGCAGCTCCTCAGCAGTGATGAAGTTCTGGAGGCACAGGACAGGACTCTGAAGTACCCACTTCACCCACTTGACCTAGTGCCCAGTGTAGGCTGAGGTTCTGATCACTCGCCCCAGTGCTTCTGTAGGCCCTGCTCACCTTGTCTCCTGCCAGGACCTTGAAGGAGGCGATGACCTGATCGGCTGTGTCTGTGTCTGTGGTCTCTCTGGACATGAAGTCAATGAAGGCTTGGAAGGTCACGAGGCCACTGTGGTTGGGGTCGACCACACTCATGATACGGTTGAACTCAGCATCACCCTGTGCAGAGGGAGTAGGGAGGGTACACATGACTTAGTGAGGCTGCTTACAAATCCAGTTTTGGAAGAATTCAAGAATAGAAAGGTCATGCCATCAGCCTGTTGGCCACAGCCTGGCTGTACCAGGCCTTGGGAGTTTGTCCCTTGGTCTCCTCCCCCCATGTTTGGGTCCACTGTCCCAGCTCTGGAAGGTGGGGAAAGAGAACGAGAAACAAGAGAAGGGGAGAGAGTTGGAAGACTGTTCCCTGGATATTTTAGGAAGAGCGGGGTTGGGGGGTCACTGGAAGGACCCCAGCCCCTCAAGTGCAGCAGAGCAGAGGAGGAGGCAGGCAAGGCCGTGTTGCACTAGAGGGTGGAGGAGTGTCCCCAGGAAGATATGGAAGCTCAGGAGGCAGTGAAGGGGCTGGGGGAGGAGCAGAGGCAGGGGAGGCAGAGGCTGCATACCAGGCTGTATCCTGTGGAGATAAGCAGAGCCCTGAAGTCATCTGAGTCCATGCTGCCTGTCTGCTTCTGCTCCCAGGACGCAGGCATAGCAGAGGCCAGGCCCAGAGTAGGCCCCATGTGCACAGCGGACAGACAGCACAGTGGAGGGAGCAGGGAGGCAGGAGGCCCGGAGAGACCAGGTAAGGGGAAAAGTGACCAGAGAGACATGAGAGCCAGGGAGACAGCACATGATGGCAGGGGGATGGTGAGAGGGGGGAGAGAAGAGAGAGAGAGAAGAGCAGTTAATGCCACAGTCTGCTGGGGCCCCAGGGTGTGCGTACCTGCCGGTCATTCTCCACGTCGTAGCCCAGGCTGATGAGGCAGGCCTTGAATTCCTCAGGCCCCAGTGCCCCGCCATGGTCCTGCCGGGGGGCCATCGAAGGCAGGCGTACAGGGGCAGTGCAGAGACCAGGCCACAGAAGTGGGAGAGGGGCCAGGCCACATGCAGTGGACAGGGGAGGAGGACACATGGGAAGGGAAACACACAGTTAGAGGTGATGTAGACAAGGTGGTGGCCAGGGATGGGCGAGGCAGTTAGAGGGTCCCATGGCCTCAGTGGGGCTAGAGTGGGTATCATGGAGGACCTTTCCCTGCCTTCAGGAGAGAGGGATAGGAGGCTGCACACTGGTACCCACAGAAGCTGAGAAGCTGTGGTACTGGGTCAAGAGGTCATCAGGATCTGCATGGGGGACCAGAGTCCTATCTGCCTGGAGGGCAGGGTTCCTGCCCACCCTGGACAGTGGTCGATGGAATGGATGGATGCAGAGATGAAGAGGGTAGGACAGGACGAAACAACGGGGGAAAAGGCCACACTGTGCCAGCACGGGGGTGGGGGGACAGCCTACCTTGTCGAAGTGGTTGAAGGATGCCCGGAACTCTTGCATCTGCTCCTGGCTGATGCCCTTGGCGTCTCGGGTAAGGATCTGGTTCTCCACCTCGTTGATGGTGCGGGCAATGGTGGTGAGCAGCTGCTCCCAGCCCACGCGGATATGCTGAGGGAGGAACACGTTAGGGCTGGGGGAGAAGAGCCTCTGTACCATAGCTATGGGCAAGGGTCCTGGTTTCTCCTGGCTGCCCCTGCCAATCATGGGCCTCACCTACACCTATGTATATGGCAGAGGCACAAATGCCAAGATGCTTGCATCATACACAACTCTTTAGAGCTATGTTGGCCACTGCTCAATAATGGACCCTCCGAGGGGATGGAATCCCATGGCAACTTGTGGTACCATGTGTTGGCACACTGGAATGTGGAACTGGACTCTCAGGTTCCTAGCACAACAATGCTCCTCATACTAGGGGACTGCCTAACAAGGGCCAGGGCTTTTTGCTCAAGTAAGGTGGGGTGTCTGAAACTTCTGGTGTGCTCCAGGCTGGCTAGAATTACTCCCATTCCTCCTGCTTCTGCCCTAAAGACAAGGATTTGGGCTTGTCCAGCTTTTCAGTAACCTTTCCACAGTTCTTAAAAGGCGTAGTGTGTGTGGGCGCACCTCCATGGTGTAGTTGGTGTGCTTGTTGTCGAAGATGAGGGCCTCCTGGATGAGCTGGTGCTGCTGCTCCAGCAGGTCCAGGTTGGGCTTGTAGTCCACAATGCTGCGCTCGTATTGCTTCAGGTGATTAAGCTGGTCTTCCAGAGTTCCGTTCATCTCGATGGAGATGCGCCCGATCTCCTGCAGGGAGGAGATCCAGGTGACACCAGCCCTGGCTGCTGCCCCACCTGAAAGGCCTGCTGCTCCCTGCTGCTTTCATGCCACTCTCTGGTGCTGGCAGGAAGCCTGCATCACACAGCTAATCTGTGAGGCCCTGCACTGTGACAGGCTGACAGCCTTCACCTTTTGAGTGCACACAACTTCACCCAACATAAAGTTCCTCTGCTCCTTAAAACCGAGTAAAATAATATATATAAAAGGAGGGCAAGGCATTTGGCATCATGACTTGGCTGCTGGCTGAGCCCCCGTGCCCATGGCTCCCCATCACTGTACTCTGAAACTAGTACCAGCCCTGCAGCCACCAACACACAGAGTAGTGAGCAAAAGCACCGAAGTGGAAGGCAGGCCAGCTCCAGGCTCAGATCGGACAGTCGAGGCTCAGACCAGCTTTGGCCAATCTTTAGCCAGGCTTTCTTTTTCATCTGCTGACCAATAAGAGCTGAAATCAAGGTCTGCTAGAGTCATGAAATCTGCAGCCCAGGACACAGGGACCACACCCAGCTCTCTCAGTTGACAGGTAGCCTGCCTGGCCTCACCTCCATCTTGGTCTGGATCCAGGGCCCCACCACATTGGCCTGGCTGGCAAACTGTCTGCGCAGGTGCTCATTGGACTGCTGCTTGCTCTGCTCCTCCAGGAGCGCATGGTCCCGCTTTGGCACCAGCTGCTGCACCTGTGGGGGAGATGCAATAGCTGAGGTCAGGTGGTAGCTTCCCCACCTGGCCAGTCCAGCCCTTGCATGCCCAGAGGGCCCTGACCCACCTTCTCCCACTTGGAGTTGATGATCTGGGGGGTGACGGTGGTGTAGGGGTTACTGCCCGACAGTTTGATGTGGTTGCTCTCAGCGATCCTTTGGGCCTCCTTGTGGATGGCCAGTATGGCCTCACGCTCCCTGTCCGCATCTGGCAAGGTGGACTTGAACTGGTCATGGGCTGAGATCAGGCCCTAGAAGACAGATGGGAGTAAGGAGTGCAGCCTGCTCTCCGGAAGCTTTGGGGTAGGAGTGTCCCCTAGAGGGCAGGGTAGGGCACCTCAATCTCCTCAATGGTGTGGACGATGAACATGTCCTGCAGGTCCTCCATGGCACTCTCCATCCAGTTGTTGAAGGGTGCAGCCCGCTTGGCATACTCCAGGTGCAGCTGATCGATGGTCTCGAGCTGCTTCTCTGTTTTCTACAGTGTGTAAAGAGGGACAGACAGGAAAGGGAAGGCAGGTCAGCCAGACTTGGGGGCCTAGAAGTCTATAGATACCCAACATCCCCAAAGGGCATCAGGCTCTGGTGACACAGCCCTCCTCACCTCCAAAGCTTCCCTGCGACTGTGGGTCAGGGAGCCCAGGGCATCCCACTGGTCGCAGATCTTCTGGCACCGTGTATTGACATTGTGGGAGTCGTAGTAGTCCAGCTCACTGTGAAGCAGAGTGCGATGAGCCTAGCAGGTGGGCAGGGCTGCACACACACTACCCCGTCTATGGGTGACAGCACTGCAGAACACCCCGTTCTGGACTAGACAGGTTTCTCTGTAGCTTTGGAGCCTGTCCAGGAACTCGCTCTGTAGAGCAGGCTGACCTTGAACTCAGAGATCCGCCGGCTTCTGCCTCCTGAGTGTAGGATTAAAGGCGTGCGCCACCACTGCCTGGCTCCTTCCCCTACATTCTGAGTACTGATGTTAAAAGCCTGTACCACCACACCCAGTTCAACCTTGTACAAGTCAGAAGACAACCTTCTAGATTTGTTGCCTCCCTCCCACCTTGGGGTTTCTGCTGCTGGGCTGCATACTTCAGGCTAGCTGGCCTGAGAGCTTCTGGGAAGTCCAGGAGGGTTACACAGCATCCAGCTTTTAGTAGATTCAGGGGATTAAACTAAGGCTGTGAGGCTAATGTAGCACTGGCTCTCTTCAGCTTAGTTTTGAGACAAGGTCTCTCACTGAACTCAAGGGACCCTCTTGTCTCACCATGCAGATTTTTACGTGTGCTCTGGGACACAAACATGTCCTCATGCTTGTTTGAGAAATACTGCACAGACTGAGCAATCTGACCATGTGTGCTACAGGAGGCAGGTCAGAAGAGGGCACCAGATCTCATTATAGATGGCTGTAAGCCACCATGTGGTTGCTGGGAATTGAACTCAGAACCGCAGGGGAAGGGCTGCTCAGGGAGGAGCGCGCGCGCTCTCTCTCTCTCTCTCTCTCTGAAGGTACTTCCTCTAGAGCCATGTCTAAAATACTGTTTCTGGGACCTAATATCTGAAGAACAGGCTAACCCAGCCCTCCAAGTCTGTTTAGGGGCACCCCACTTGTCATATGAAAGTGCCTCCATTGCTTTCCTTAGTTTAGACAAGCAGGTATCTGGAGGGTAACACCATGGTACCAAACAATGTTATGGGTCCCCCAAGTACCATAGTTCAGCCTCTAGTATGCAAACAAGCACCCTGTAGCCCACAGTGGTAGGAATGAGGATCTAGCCCTGCTCCTATGGCCCCAATGGCACAGGTGGGAAGGCCCTGCAGTTTGTACAAGTCTGGGGTGACTAATGGGTGGGGATGTCTGCGGAAAGAGCAGCTCCAGCAAGGAACTTATTTTGGAGCAGACAGCTATTTTAGGAGCTCCTCCAGGACCTGCGAATTTTCCATGAAGTAATGGGCTAGGCTCCCACTCCCCAGGCCCACTGCAATGGTAGAATAAGGGCCCATTCACTGGCTCCTGAGGCGCAGTGTACTGTATGCACAAATTTATCTGACTGGGGCAGGGGAGAGGAAGACAGCAGCCATTTGGAAACTCTTACAGTGAATGTATTCTAAGCAGGAAAAACTGGGCAGGCAGAACAACAGGCTCACTGTACAGTGCTCCCCACATGGAGGAGGGGCCTGGAGAGCTACACCATGAGGCAGGCAGGGGAGAGGGACAAGCAACCAGAGTCTAGGTCCCTCACTCTTTTCATTGGTGTTGAAATGTAAGGCTCTCCCGGCATGAGGAGGACAGAACTCTACGCTAACGACGCCATAGGTGCACACATACTTGAGTTCCTGGGCAATTGCAGCAATCTGCTCCACGCGGTCCTGGTGTGCAGCAAGGTCACTCTCGAAGGCCTCGTGCTTGCGGATCAGAGCTTTGATATCTGACAAGGTGGCTGTCTCATAGTCCCGGTGCTTCAGCATGGCCTCCTTCCCTGCAGATGTGGCAGAGGGGCACCTGAACAACAGCCCATCAGCCACGGAGCTATCCAAGACGGGAGGTGAAGCAATATGGACCACATTTATTACTCTAGAGGATGGAGCTTAGAAACTCTTGGAACCGTCTTCCTTGCTCCTCAGGGATCTCTAAGCCCAGCTAGGTTCTGTGCAGGCTTAGGGGATTCCTGGTGTGCATGGGTCTGAGACAGATGTATCAGTGTAACTCCCGTGCTCTCAACAGCATCTCTTACTGGTGGGAGACACAGAGGGTAGGGCAGTTGAAAAGTTACAGACACCCATTTGTGGAGGATGGAGACGGGGAGAAGCCCTTGGGCTTGCAGCCAGGCCCAGCGGGATCAGGAAAGGGGTAGGAAGAGCCTGGGCCAGCTCTTTGGAGGCTGCTCTCCTGGGTGGTGGTCCTATCCCAATCTTGTCGCCACACCCACTTTCTTGGAACAGTGGGTGGGGCTGTTCAGACTCTTTGAAGGGAGAAACACTGTTATTAGTCCTGGAGCCAGGCTAATTACATGCCCAGAGCAAAAGCCCAAGCAGCAGTGCTAGTAAGTTAAGGGAGTATAGAGGACTGGGGGAAAAGCCAGCCAGGACGGCAGTCAGGACTCCACTTCTTCCTCAAGGAGCCCTGCTTCCAAGAGCCTCTGAGCCCACCCCCAGATCTGCTCCCAGAGTACCTGACAAGCAGCTGGCAGCCTTGGTCAATCTTTCATTTGTAAAACAGTGCCAGCGACAGCACCTATGTGGCCTTGAGCCATCCTGAATTTTAGTTAGGCGATGGTTAAGAAAAGAAAGCAGAGTCAGTGCCACCCCTGTCTCAGCCACGCCCAGGCTCATCTGCCTAGCAACTGCCAGGCGCCCCAGGCCAGGGCTGGCACCAACAGGCAAGAGGTGGGCCTGGAAAACTGACTCCACAGGCCTGCCACCCCTGCCCCAGGCTGGAGGGCTTAACCACAAGGCAAGCTTGCAATTCCCTTCTCCAAACTGCTTTCTCTCAAGGGTGGGAACCAGAAATAGCAGCTGAGAAAAACTCAGGCCTCAGCTGTTTCATCAGTGAACTGGCAAGTATGTCTTGCAGGGCAACCATGAGATATACATGAGACTCATTTGTGTTTGGTTTTATTCCCAGGCAGTCACGTCCCCCTGGGAAGCATCCGCGTGAACCCTGCCACTACTGAGCCCCTTCCCCCAGGGCAGGCTGCTGTAACTAGGACCCAGCAGTGGAGAGGGGCTATAGATCAGCTGTCCTCAGGATTTTACAATGATTTAGAATACAGGCTGAGCTCAGAAGAGTGGGCATGTTTGCCTGGGGACTCAGGGCTGGTGGGAGGGATAGGTGGGTGTGTGAAGATGTCAACAGAGATTGGGCCTATCTGCAGCTAGGGCTCATTCCTAAATTCCCCCAGTGCAAGCCTACTCTCAACTATTCCCAGAGGAGTCTCAGGAGTTACCATGCCCACAGCCTCATGAAACTAGCTGCCCACGCCTCTGGCAATCCTGAGCTGGGTATACCAGCTCATTTGTTGAGAACCATGGAATAATCTAGAAAATGACAGCAGAAAATACCTTAGCTATGTGAGGGGCACAGGTGTTATGGCATTCCTTACATACTTAGGGGCCCCGCAAGAGAAGTCTAAGCATATATGCCTGAGTCTTCTCGGGGCAGGGCTTACCCACTTGGGAAACGACGGTGCACAGGGCCAAGCACAGCTAAGTGACTCATATCCACAAGCATATGTGGGGTATTTTGTTTGGATTCTCAAGACAGGATCTAACACTGTAGTCTAGAATACTCTGGAGCCCTCTATATAGCCCATTGTGACCTTGATCTTCTCTGCCTCAGTTTCCCAAGTACAGAGATTACAAGCATGAATTGCCACATCTGGCTGGACATGTATGTGTGTTGAATGAGTTGAATAAATTAACCAAATGAGGCATCCAATGCCTCCAATGTGGCATCATACAGAGCCAAGGAAGGTGCTCTCACACCTCCTTGAAGGGGCACCGCATGTGAGGCAGGAGGCATTGACCTAGCTTACAGTGTCTTCTGTTTCTTACACGCTCTCCTTGGCAGAGAAGGAAAGCTGGGCTGCTTTGGGTAACGAGAGCAGGAACAGGATGAATGCAGTTTATGTGGGCTATATGCCCGCACAGGTGAGGAGGCTCCCTGTGAAGCCTTGGTGGGACAGATGGAAAATCACACAGAGCAGCCAAGAAAGGGCCAATCAGAAGAGCAGCAGTGGTGGGGAGTGGGGCGGGAAAGGGAGGTTTCCTCTGGAGGGGTTTCCGTGTTTTAGCATCAAGATTGAACCCAGGGCCACCACTGAGTAACAGCTGCCTGTGAGTGTGGCATGGTGTGCCCTTTCTTCTCAACATTCATTTTCTGAGGCCTTTAGGTCTCCTGGGCATCTGGAATCTCAGTGATGGAGTGGGTCTCGACCAGAGGCCAAGGACGTGATGGAATTCTACATCCTGAGCCAGAAGCCAGGCAGCTGCAGGGCTGCTGGGAAGCAGGCTTTGGGACAGGGTGGTGACAGTCAGGGAGCGCCAGCTTCAGATCTGCCTGTAGAGCCAGAAGGCGGCTGGAGAGATAAGACTTATGCATTTGGGCCAAGGTGGTGGGCTGGGAACTGTTCTCGGAAGAGACAGGACAAGTACACAGGCACAGGGAAGAGTCTTGGCTGTGTTCTGGATAATCCAGGAATGGGCTCACCTATAAGCCATCTTAGGTCAGAGCAAAGAGGCATAACGGAATGCCTTGCTGCTTAACACAAAAACCATAACCAAAACCTGCTTAACCATAAACCCAAAGCGGCATTTCTGCAGCCAGGAGAGGACCTTAGCAGACCCCACATGGCAGGGACTATGTGTGCATGCACACCTGAGAGTAGAGAACAGAGCGAGGGAACATGGGACACGTACCATCAGTCCAGGCCTCATGGATGGAGGCCTTTTGCCGGAACTTCTCTGCCAGGTGGTCAAGTCGCTCCAGCCTGCGGATCTCATTCAGCAGCCATTCTTCATAGCCTTTTTCAGCCTGCTCCAGGTGCTGCCAGCCATTATTGATGTCCTGTGGGGCAGGAGACGGAGAGCGGGGCTCTCACAAGGTGCTGGTGGGGAGGCCTACCTGAATCTTACCCTCAGTTCTGTCTACATGAGCCAGCATGTACTAATGCTCTGTGTGTGTGTGTGTGTGTGTGAGGGGGGGGGAGGGAGGAGGAGGGGGGGTAGATACTCATATAAGCCAGGAGATAGCTTTGAATCTCCAGGGGCAGGAATTATTAGGTAGCTGTGAGCTGCCTCATGGATGTTGGAACTGAACTCAAACACTCTGCAAATCCTAACTACTGACCATCTCTCTAGAAACATAAACATTGACTCTTCTGGTCTAACTGAATGATGCTCATAAATCAGTGGATGGATTCTGCCAAGGAGACTACAAAAGGTGTCTTGCTGTCTCTCCTTTTATGAAGGATCTCAAGACACTTGTTAGCCGTGGTGTCCACACAAACTGTGGTGTGGCTAGGGGTAGTAGTGCAGAGAGTTCTGTGTGTAAAACTAAGGAGAAACAGTGGAAAACGTGAAGCACCCTCACCATCCCTGCCTAAAGGCTGATTTAAGACGATGCCAGCCAAGCACTGCGATGCCCCGGGCCCTGGGGGGGGGGGGTAACTCACAGAGACCATCCTGCCCTCAGAGGGCATGAAGGCGGGCCGGTTGCTGAGACGGAGTTTCGTCTGCAGTGTGTTGAAGTTGATCTCTAGCTGGCACTTCTCCTGCACCTTGGGGGGCTTGTGAACACGCCGATAGTCTCGGAAGTCCTCCAGCTTCTGCTGCATCTCCTGGATGGTCTTCTGAGGTACACGGTCCTCCAGCCAGGGGATGGTGCGCCGGATCCACTCCAGAAGCTGCGGGCCCGTAGGAAGACATGGTGGCCATTGCAGAGGTGCTCAGAGTGCTGATGCGGCCTCCCCTCAGCTTACAGGGTCCTCAGGACTAACTTGCTACTCCTGCTGGGACCCTTCAGCACAGAGCTCTGGGAATGTGATGCTACTGGAGCACTGGGCTGACCCTACTTCCTGTTCATGCCTCTGCTCCCAGTCTTCCTTGCCCAGACTGAAGTGGGTAGTTCCAATCTACTGTACCTTCCCAGAAGACCCCCTTCCATTCACTGACATAGGACTTGTGACTTCTGGCCTCACTGACCACAGCTATAGAGACTCTTGGTCTGCCTGGGTTTAGGGACGGTAGCTGACACAATAGTAAGGGCCTACAGTGTGTTTGCCTCAGATAGGTGGCCAGTGCATACACAAGGCCTGTCACTGAAAAACAGAAAACTGAAAGAACAAACAAACCAACAAAACCCAAACCAAACATACTCTTATGACCCACTCTGATCTTTGACAGGGTGAGGAGGAATACAACAAGCCAACAGACTGGGCCATCCAAAATAATCCAGAACAGAGAAGTCAGGTATCACCAGCACAGATAAGCAGAGTGGCTTCTCAGTGGCAAAGACAAAGCCAAGAACAGAGGCACTGGGCTGGTGAACGGCACCCAAGAACGTGACTTCCATCTTGTCTTGGGAATGACAGTGGCCCCGTTTTTTTTTTTTTCTTTTCCTTTTCCCAGTCCTTGCAACCTTAAAGCCGGAGACGAGGATGTGCTTGGATGTGCTCACCTAGCACACATGAGGACCCATGTTTGACACCCGGCACCTCAAACCAGTATCCCTGAAGTACTCAGGTCTAGGAATCATGTTTCTAAGAATAGACATGCTCTTTGGAAACAGAAACTGAACATCTCGATGGGAACCAAGCTCTGGACTCAAACATGGTGACTGCCAAACCAAAAGTCCTGCACTCCATATTTTCTAGGTCTCACTGCTGTATCTGCTTTCACAGCAAAATAATGTTTGTTATTCTAGTACGAGAGGTTGGGGGCAGGAGGATCAGAAGTTCAAGGCCAGACTGGGCTACATAAAACTACATTTACTCCTCCAGCCTTCCTGTATACCCCAGTCCATCCCCCGCTCAAATTTTAAACCTTCATTTTTTTATTTGATGTGTATGGGTATTTTGCTTGCATGTATCTCTGTGTGCCACTGGCCCCCAAGGCCAGGAACTGAACTCAAGTCCTCTGGAAGAGCAATAGTTACTCCCCAGCCCTCCCTGCCTGTATTCACTCTGCTGGGACCTGGAGCACACTCACATCACTGGCCAGACGCTCGTAATCCTCCATCAGGTGTTCATTCTCTTGGTTCACAGCCAGCACCTTGCAGATCCGGTTGGCAGCAGTCTCAGCCTGGGATGGGGAAGCGCACAGTCAGGGCTGCCTGGGGCTGTGGACCCTCCCTCCTAACAAGCAGGCCCCTTGAAAGCAGCTTGTCCAAGACCCACAGAGAACTCCTCAAAGGAGGAAAGGAGAAAAGTGCGTGTCCAGTAGGATGATGGCCTTGAGCGGCCATGTCCTTGGGGGCCTTGTTGCAGAAGGGTGGCAAGCCCTTGCTTAGAACCAAGCCTCTAGTGCCCAGGAATGGGTAGGGCTGTTCTGAACCTAAGAACCAGAAAGAGTCTCCTCTTGAATGGGAGCATCACTGGAGGTGAGGGTGATGGTACCATTGAGTCCCTGTGGATAGTGCATGCTCTACCCCTCTGGCTCCTACTCAAGTGCAGCTGACTAAAGAAACTCATATGAGTACATCATGATTTGAGGGGCAGAAGGAAGCACAGGGAGGGTAGAGACACAGAGCTGGCCCCTGGTCTCAAACTCTAGAAACCTGGGTGAGGGGAAAGTGCCACACAGGAGAAGGGAGACAGGTACCTTTCAGGCAGCACAGAAAAGGTCCAAGAAGAGTTGGAACGGCAACAGAACAGGAACAGAAATAGTGAGGAGGGTCTACAGAGTGATGAGGAGGAAAACAGAGGCTCGGGAGCCAGCTCCAGGCCCAGTGCGCTTTCCCATACACACGTGGCACAAGGATAGGTAGGGCCGACAGAGCAGTCACAGGCGGTGTTAATCTAGGTGGACACGCACGCCACAGGCCATGCTGCAGGAAGCACCCAGGACTAACACCATGACTTGTTCTGGGGTGAGACTCACAAGGGCCTATGCTGGAGGTGCTGCTGGGGTCAGCTTCTTCTGACCCTAACCAAGCATACCACTTACTGCTGGTACCCCAAGCTCTAGCCTCTTCTGCTGCTAGGGTGCTGTCAGCTAACTGTTCTGCTTCATTGCTGGGCTTGGAACATTGTAGGTGCTCAGGACTGATAAGTGTGTAAAGGAAGAACGAATGCTTTGGTGACCATACACAGGGAAGATAGCACTCTTGTGCTAAGCCTAAATTCACCCATAAAACACTTTTTGAGGAGAATGCATTGACCTCTGGGGAAATGACAGCAACAGTAAAAGGCACTGCTAGGTGTCCTGAGGGTACATTCTTTGATGAGAAAATTAATCTAGCAGAATTCCCCACTTTCCTCCCTGCATAACTAGGCTGACATCTACCTTAGAGGGTATGCCAAACACAGCTTTCTGAGCTCAGATGTCCCCAAACTTGCAACTGCTCTGCCCTGGACTTCTCTGCCAGTAACTAACCAACTACTCCCTCCACCAGGCCCAAGGTCAGCTCCAAGTGTGGGGGCATTTCAGACAGGAGGAAAAGCAATCACAACCTGAGGCTAGGCGGTGGGCATGCTGTTAATTGGAACTGCACTACTTATTCCCACTCAGTCTTCCTTACCAGCATGCGGGGGAGATGGGGCACATCCTCCCTCCCCGTGTCCGCCAGCAAAACAGATACAAAACCTAACCCATGCTGGGCAGATCGGAAAGGGGCTCTGAAAGCTGGCTATTTGGGGAGGGGTCTAGAAAGAAGTGGGCAGCCTTGCTGTTTAGGCTCGAAGCTCATCGTTTGATGCCTAGGAAAATCCTGTGAGGGGCGATAGGATTCTCACCTTATAAATGAGAAACAGGTAAAGTAGCCTGTGCAAGACCATGTGCCAAGAGGTGGCAAAGCAGGGGCAGGCCCGACTGTCCACAGTGAGGCACTCACTGTGTATAACAGTCTAAGAAGGCAACCTACAGGGAGCTGGATAGATGGCTCTGTGGTTAAGAGAACCAGCTGCTCTTCCAGAAGATCTGGGGTTCAATTCCAAGCACCCACATGGCAGCTCACAACTGTCTGTAACTCCAGTTCCAAGGGATCTGATACCCTTATACAGACATACTTGTGGGCAGCAAAAAAATCATAGCATATGAAATAAAAATTAATCATTAAAAAATGTTAAAAAAAAAAAGAAGAAAAAGGCAGTCTAGGGAAGACAACAGGTACAGTGTCTGAGCCTCAGTTTCCTTTCCTTGGAGAGGGCCCAGCGAAGCAAATGTTCCCCAAACAAGCAACCACCCCTCCTTAGCTCCTGGGCCACTAAAATGATGCTGTTGTCCAAGCCATTTTTCTAGATCAAAAGGGCAAAGAAGTGCCCGGCCTTCTACATAGAAACTTGAGTCCCTGACAGGAGCCAGGGGTGGTGTGAGGTCAGCAGACCTCAGGGAGACACAGGGCAGAATAGACAAGAAGACCGTCCTGCCCTCACAGGCCCCAGAACCAGCCTGCTCTCAGAAGTTTTCTGAAAGGAGACTCACCAGGCAGGTAGCCCTGAAGTAGAGGCAGCGACAAGCAAGGGGTCATGCCCCAGCTTTATCATCCATAGTGATATTGGACTTCTGTTTCCCTGTCTGTGGTTAGAGCTGTGTCACCAGCTCCCAAAGGTGGCTATGCTCAAATGCGAGACTGAGGCTTTGGGATGGACACAGCCTGAGGCTGGTCAGCCAGGCCTCTGCCCAGGTACCTGTGGACCGACACTGCTGACTTGAGTGACAGAAGGGTCCTCCCACCCTGGCTCACCTTCTGGGCCCCCGAGAAAGCGTGGTAGAAGCAGGACACGTAAGTCATGATGGCCTTCTCATCTGGCCTCAGAGTGCCCACAATATCTGCGCAGAGAGAGAGAGAGAAAGAGAGAGACAGGAGAGAGTGAAAGACGCAGGAGGGAGGTGGCCAGCCGGCCCAAGGCTCATGCGGGAAGAATAGTGCTTGCTCTGGACTGGAAGCCAGTGGAGCTCAGGTCTGGGGGATATTGCGCTGCCAATGTGTGCAGAAGGGCTGTTTTTTGAAACCTGAGTAGAAAGAATTGGGTCACCTGAACTAGCAACCATTTTTGCATAAACTCCTAATGATGTTGGGCACCCGGGAGGTAGAGGCAGAAAGAGCTAAAGTTTGAGGCCAACCAGAAGCTACAGAGTAAAATTCTGCCTCAAAGAGTCAGGCATAGTGTCACACACTGACAATCCTGAGTGTTCACTGAGTGTTCAAGGTCAGCCTGGTCTACAGAGAAAATCCTCCTAGGATTCCGGGACACCAGGGGCTATATCAAAAAGATGCTGGGGGGGGGGGGAGAAAATAGGCCGGGCAATGGTGGTGCACACGCCTTTAATCCCAGCACTTGGGAGGCAGAGGTAGGTGGATCTCTGTGAGTTCAAGGCAGCATGGTCTACAATGTTAGTTCCAGGACAGCCAGGGCTACAGAGAAACTATACTGAAAAACAATCAAAAAATAAAAAACAAAACAAACAAAAAACCAACAACAAAACCCCAAGTGGTAGAACTTGCTAGCACTTGGGAGGTGGACAAAAAGAGTATCAGAACTTTTTACAGCTGGCTGAGCTACGTGAGGCCCTGTTTCAAAAACAAAACAAAATAATAAAACCCAAAATACAAACAAAAAACAAAACTGGAGAGATAGCTCAGCAGTTAAAAACTAGCTGCTCTTCCAGAAGACTTGTTCAGTTCCCAGCACCCACATCCATCCAGCTCACAACCATCTGTAACTCTAATTCCAGGGGATCCAACACCTGGCCTCCCTTGGCAGCAGGTACACGTGGTCCACAGATACAGATGCAAGCAAAACACACACATAAAATGAAAATAAATACCCCCCTCCCCCAAAAGAGAACCCTAGGCAAAGGTCTCCCAGGCCCTAGACTAGAGTGATGCACAATTGCCTACAACTAGCTGCCTTTTGCCACTTTGCCTGCCTCAGTCTCCCCAGGTTCGCCTCCACACTCACCTCATCCTGCCTGTGCAGTCTCTGCTTCTGGTGAAGCCCCTTTCCAGCTGATAGTCCCAGCTACCAGCGGACCCAGCTGCCTCTACAAACCACCCTGTCCCCTGGCCTCCACTGACTCCTCATCACGTCACATGACCTGTCTGCCTCATCTACTAGGAAGTAAGCTTCTCTGAAGCAGGAATCTGCCTGTGTCCTCACGGCCTGAAGAGAGCCTAGTATACAGTAGGCACTCAATTGACTGAGCAAGGACTAGATAGGCGGCAACACCCAGGACTGAGGGAGCTGGCTTCTAGTCCAAGAGAGGTCACTGCTGTCTGCAAGAGAAATGAAGTGAGCATGGGAGGCGAAAGGCAGCAGCGGCATTGGGCAGTGGCGGCGAGGAGGGCTGCCTGGCCCTGCCCGGTACCTTCTGCGCTCCTGAAAAGGCATGGTAGAAGCTGGATACATATGTCATTATGGCCTTCTCGTCGGGCCGGGCTGTGTTCACGATGTCTGTAAGTGAACAACAAGGGTTAAATGGCCCAAGCATGGGTGAGGCCACTTGTTAGGACCCACAGGCCCCCAAAGTCACAACTAAGCCAGGGGAAAGACCCTCTAAGCTGATTCAAGGCCAGTTAGGCTGAGCTATACCCTAACCTCCCCCATGGTCTCAGAAAAGGCCAAAGCTGTGGGAACTGAACTGGAATGAAGCCACTTCCTTTCTCTGAGAATGGCCTCAAGGGGCAACAAGACAGTGAACTCCAAGGGCCACCAGAGGCCGGAGGCATGGGTCTTGGCTGGGGATAGTGTTGGCTGGGAAATGGAGCAAAGAGCCGGAAAAGGAAAAAACAACATTCCACTTTGGCAGGCTCCAGACCCCAGGTCTTCAGTTGGTCAGGAGAGGCCCGGGTCATTAGTAGGAAGCCAGGGGTCAGCCTCTTCAGCCACCTTGCCCCTCTGCGAGTCTAGACAGTCCGTGATCCCAGAAAACTGACTATTTAATCACTGTCCTTTCCCCTTTTCTGCCATTCTGGATGCAGCAGGCCAACTCTGGCTCATGTTACCACTTCGGGCTCACACGACCTTTCTCTCTGGCTCAGTGAGATCCCCGAGGTTTCCCTAGGCTTGGTGAGTTGCAGAGCCCAGCCAAAGCTAGGCCCAGACAGATGAGGTCCCAGGAACATAGGGAGGTGCTCACCCTCAGCATCCAGCATCTTGGGGATATCAAGGTATTTTTCAGCCACTTCAAAAGCGTTGTTCAGGTTGGTGACTGGATCATCCTGGGGGAGCAAGGATGGAGAATTCCATCAGGAGCAGAACCCAGATAAATGTAAAAGGCAAGGGGCTGGCCTGAGACAGGAGCAGGGTTGGGAAGTGCCTTAGGACTTTTCATCCCTGTGTGCTATCCAGGGAGAAAGGCTTCCGCAGTCAATCCCTGTGTTCTAAGCTCTGCAGGTGAAGTCCAGGCTTGGGAGTAGAACACCCCAGTGCCTATGCAGGACCCCACTGCTGCAGGAACAGCTAGGGCTGCTCAACAAGCCTGATCTGCTTCACTCCCCTCACCACTTCTCAATCTCAGCAGAACCCCTGCTCCTGCCACACCCAAGCAGGCTGGGTACAGTACTCCGCAATGTTCCTGACTGCGTTCTCAGTCTCCAGGGCCCTTCTCCAACAAGAGCAGCTCAGGGTACCAACATGATGCAGCAGCTGGCTGGCTGCTTTGGACATGGTTCCCTGCCTTTTCCAGGAGATTAGGCTTTCAGCTTTGTGTAAGAAAATAAGAGCAAGATTGCACTGGAAATGGTGGCCACCTGGAAGATTTGAAGCTCCTTTCCTCCCCCAGAGGGAAGAATGTTTCTAGAATCCAAAAGGTCAAGAAAGGGGGTCAAAGGTCAAGCAAGACAGGACATAAATCAGTCCAGCCAGTTGTAATGCTAATGAAGGGAGATAGACAGTGCCCATCCAGGGTGTCTAGGAGGGGAGTGTCAGCAATCGGCAGCCCCTGGGGATAGGAACCAGAGACACTTACCTTCCTCAGTTTGTCATACTCAATCAGCTCAGGTCTGTGCCGGTGGATGAGGGCATTGAAGGCCAGACCATCCTTCCAGCTATAAGAGAAGGCAAAGGTTATGAGCTGGGTCCTTGCTACCCTGGGAGTCCTGCTCACCCCTGTGAGCCTACAGCAATGACTAATTCCCAAAAACAGAAGGCTCAGTGTGCAGCAGGCACTGCAGCGACACAGTATGCCAGGACTGAGCACAACCTCAGAAGCCAGACAGTCGGGGTAAGGTATGGTAAGGTAGTGATTTGGCACCGACAATGTGATTCTGAACAAATCACAGAACTGCTTCCTCAGTTTTCAAGCCTGTAAAGTAGGGATAGTGGCAGCAGCTATCTCAGAGCTGCTACGAAGATTAGATTAATGCTTTCACAGAACCTTACAAGGGACATGTACTAGGCCGTTTGCTCATCGGTGAGCCGAGCACTGCATACAAGGGCTCATCAAACAGGATAGGCCAGCACCAAGGGACAGCTCACTATGGAAGGTGGGTGGGATCCTGAACCCTGGCTGACCCAATCATGGAGGCACAGGCCAGGGGTGGGCAAAGTGCCTGGGAGTTGGGTGGCCTGAAGTTCTCTAGAGCAAAATGATCCCTACAAAGTCACAGGCTAGATTAGGTACATTGCCTTCCCCAAGATCCTGTTAGGATTGGTTCCTTCCAGGATGGATTTCTCTATCACCTGCTCAGAATGGCTCTCCTCCCTACTTCCCATTGCCTCACTGTTTGAAATGAAACGAGCAGCCCAGCCATTTGTATCTGGGTTGCCTACTGGTCCTCTGTTGGAAGGCAGGTGAACCCTGTAGCGAGCCAAACAGTGAGGTCAACTGCAGGCAGCAGAGCCACCAAGAGAAACCAAGTGCTTTGAAGGACAAAGCACAACAAGCAAGGTCCTGATATCAGCATGCCCCCCCCCCAAGAGAGGCCAAGAACACAGCGGGGGTCCTGTGGCTCCTGTCCCAGAGGCTTAGGTAAAGTCGTGCACTGAATGAGTCTAAGTTCAGGAGAACCCCAAGCAGACAACTGCCTCCTGCTGCTCTGGTTTCACGTGGCACAAACTCAGTCTACTCTGTCTATAGTAATTGCACCTATCCTGACTCCCTCACCCCAGGAACAGCAGATCCCTTGGCAGGCTGAGTTTTGCTCACCTTAGCAGATGGAGGACACCTCTTAAGCTAAACACAATAGCAATCTACGCACTGGTCCCTCTTGCGAAGTCCAAAAAGCCTGTGGCCTCTGAGAGCCACCTTGCTTGAGGAAGAAGTGCAGGAGATCCTGCGGCTCTTTTAAAAACTCCTGTCTGAACAGACTTTCCAGTAAGCATGCAGGGGCCCATCAGGGACTTACTGAGGACTGCTATATCCCAGACCAGGACGGAAACATAAGGAAGCGCCTACCTGATATGGAAGTTCTGGACGTTGACGTTTTTATATGGCGCTGTTTTTCTCTGGCACCAGAGGAGGAGCCCTTCTTTGGCAGAGGTCTCTGCAAAGCAGACAATGACAGAAAGATAAGATCACAATTAAAGCACAGAATTGGGCTCAAGCTGAACAGGCCTTTAGCCTCAGGTCTGGGACAGCAGGCGTCATAACAACAGCAGCAAAGGCAGCCGCTCCCATTCTGGATGTGAATAGAGTTCTGCCCACCCAGCTGCCAGTACACAGAGCCCAGATCCAAGAAGCCTTGTCACACTGGGGCTACCCTAGAGAGTGGCAAGGACAGGATCTGAACCTGCTCCCTGTCCCTGACTAGGCTATGATCAGTCACTAGGACACATGGTGTGTGAGTCCTGGAGACTGGCCTCAGGACTATAAGGAAAATAAGACCCTGGAAGCCATCTTTTCCTAGAGGGAGTCCTATGAAAACAGGAACACATTTATGGGGTCACCATACTGACCCAGCACCCAGGAGTCCCACAATTCACTGGCCTCATGGTTTTTCTCATTCTGTGGTGCACATGAAGGCTAGGTGGAAGTGGCAACATTCCTGGATGGCCTAAGCAGGCCAAGACGCACACCCTCAATGGGTATGTTGAGCAGAAAGAGAAGAAGCCAAGCCCAACTCCAACTGCGTTTGTTCTGTGTACAACAGTGCCAGTCATTCTGGTCTACTTCATGAGGAGAACAGGGGGTTGGTTCAAGAACTGGAGGTCACAGAGCACGAGTGGGACCAAGAAGGGCTGGGCCCCAAGCAAGCATGGAAGCATGGAGAGAAAACTGGGGGTTCTTTCTTAACACACCCATCCTAGAGAGTGAAGAGGCAGCTCTCTGCCACGTTTACCTTCCACCGAGATGTCTTGGATGGCGAAGCGGAGGATGATGGTCCAGATCATTCCCAAGGTCATCTTTGCATTGCCATCCACAATCTCTGCACATGGGACAGAAGGCAGGGGCAGAGAAGGCTGCTGATGAGCATCAGGCTCCTTACCTCACCCCAGGACTAAGTAGGTCTTTACTCACTCCACTGGCTTTACTGTCACCCAAGGACCAGCCACTTCCTTTCTAATCCCCTTGCCACCATGCACGTGCTCTCCTGCACAACTAGACAGTGCTGTCTTCTAGTGGGTCTGCAGCCTGCATCAACGCACTTGTACACAGCAGGCAGTATTAGGAAAGCATTCTACCACTTGAGCTCTAGGGAAGAGAGGAGAATGCAATGTCTGTCCTGTCTTCCCAGTTGGAGATCAAGACACCGAGCAGGGCTACTTGCCCCATTACTGCATGGGACCAAAAAGCTCTCCTATCAGGAAAGCTAAGCTTTAAGAGGGCTGGGTCCCTTCAGTCAAGGGACATGCCCTACCCCACAGCCGACACAGGTATAGGTTGGGCAGAGTTCTGGGAAGAAGAGGCATGATACATCCACCAGGTGCTTTTGTGACCTACAGCTGTGCTTCAAACTGGTCCTCATAATCCTGAGGAAGAAGTCATGTTCTTCGATTGTCAGACCATTTAAGGGGCCAGGGCCAGTGTTCTTAAGCATTTCCCATGAAGCTGCCCTGTACCCTTGTCTAGGCATGTGACAGTCATAGGGATTGGGACAGAATCACTAAGGGCTTCAAGAGGACGGGAACATTTGCAGACAGAGCTTTTCCCCAAATGAAGTGGGGCCTGGAAGGCAAGTGGGTCCCTCCGTTCACCCCTCTGTGTTTACAGACAAGCCTCTGAGCAAAACAAACGCAGCTGTGAGAGCGCGGGCTGGAGCGGAGCCCGGAGCAAAGACCCATGAGAGGACAGAAAATCTCTGGGCCTTACTGAATGTCGGGGTTTGGGCTTTTTAAACAAACACCAACCACCTCTACAGTGCCATGCAAGGTTTGGCACTCCTCTCCAGAGGTCCCAGGCTGGCGCAGGGCATTGGAACTCAGAGGTGCACATTCTGGCCTAAAGTCCTGGCCAAATTCTCAGTCCTATCATTAACGGCAATTAGTTTTCTTTGTTTTTCTCAAAGCTAGAACGGCACGGATGTCAGGGAAAGAAACTCTGCTCTGACTAATGAGCAGAGCTGGGCCCGGCTGCTGGCAGCCTCTGGGCTCCATCTAAAGGTGCCTGGGCCCTAAGGAGCTGCTGTTCTAGAGTGGGCTGGCCTGCAGCTGGTGGCACAGACTTGGGAGTCCATTCAGGAGGGGGTATCTAGGTCGTGTACTCAAGTCTATGAAGCTGGATCAAAGCCTAGGGGCTGAGTTTTGACCTCGGACATCCTGTACCAACACCCTGCTCAGGCTGTTTGCTCCCTTCTCTCCTTGTATTTCCTTCTACCCATATGGACTAGGCAGATGCTCTTGGCAAACAGAAACCAGGTCATGTACAAAGGGTCTAGTTCACAAGGACTCTTCCTCACCCCTAATGCATACTTGCTTTTCCTTACGGATGCAGAGACTGAGGATCCTTCATGCTATCAAAGGCAGTAGCTCACTGCTGCTCACTGCTGAGAAGGCACTGGGGTTGGAAGTGCGAAGCTTTCTGCACTTGGCACAAAGAAATTCTGCCTGGGAGTACAGCTGCCTGGGCACCCATCCCTGCTCACCTTCTGCCCCAATGGACACTAGCTTGACTCCCTTGCTGGCGATGAAGTCCAGGGCTTTGTTCACATTGTTGATCTTGTGCACCCGCATCTTCCCCCGCTCTGGCTTAGGCAATCGCTCCCCTGGGAAGACGGAAGACAGGTGATGAGGGTCTTTATAGCTGCCCAAGACACTCCAGCCTTCCACACAGGCTGAAGCTCCTCCCGGTGGCAAGAGGATAGTGGCAGTACCTGCCAGGAAAGGGTACAATGTGGGCTGCCCAGTGCTCCCTGAGCCTCACCTGAAATGACCTCCAGGAGAAGCATGAGTTTGAGCCCGTCCCGGAAGTCCTCATCAATGTTCTCAATCTGAGTGCCAGCCTTCCGCAGGTGGGAGTTGCACCAGGCTGTGAAGGTCTAGGGAAGAGAACAGAGAGGGGATGAAAGGTGAACAAGCCGTCAGGGTTTCCACCAGCAGTACTGACCCTGAAGCCACCTTCTACACACACCAGGACTTAAGACAGGGTCTCATGTAGCTCAGGCTGGACTCAAACTCATAGCCCTTCTGCCTCCAACTCCCAAATACTCAGATGATAAAAGTTTGGCACCACATCCAGCTACATAAATTTTCTTCCTGGTCTTAAAAGTGATCCAGGCAGGCAGTTAAAGAGGGCACTGACAGCTGGGCAGTGATGGCATACACCTTTAATCCCAGCATTCTAGAGGCAGACAGGTGGATCTTTGTGAGTTCAAGGTTAGTCTGGTCTACAGATTGAGTTCCACAACAGGATCCAAAGCTACTGAGAAACCTTGTCTTGAACCCCACCCCCCCAAAAAAAGAGGGCACTGAAGCCTATGGTAAACATGCCAGCCACAAAACCACGTGAGGAATAACTTAAATGTGGACCTCAATGCCAAGACTACAGAAAGTGTCACTGCTAGTGTGCCTCACTGGTAGGCTCTGGATGCTACAAACAGGCCTAGGAGCATAGGACCTTACTCCAGGCAGACACTGGTTCAGGGGGGCTTTCTTTACCTGGCAGCCCGCTGAAGGAGAACCTAGGCCATGACCTTCCTATTGCTGTCAGATACGAGGGTGAACAAAGCAATCCACAAATCAAGACACACTGGCCTTTCTCAGAGCTGACATAAGGTAGCCTGGCAGCCAAGCCCTCCCAGTTAAGGTCCAATTTTGTCCCACAGTTTGCTGTCTTGCAGGTCAAATACCTGGCTTCTCTATATGGCCCACTCTTACAAATCTTGGAAACTAGATGTGCCTTTCGGGTGATAAGGTAAATGGAAGGCAGCCACATCTGAGGAGTTTCTGAAGACAGGCAGAAGGTGAAAGCACATGTTCTGGGATGGAGAGCTGCAATACTGCAAGCAGTGGTAGAACACCCAAGTGCAGGGCCACTCAGCACCTGCAAGCTGGAGCGTGTTGTCTGCCACAGAAGCGACTCACGTCAGTTAATGCCAACAAGCCTAGGCGTCTTCTGGGGAAACTGGCCCTCGCCCTCCCACAGCACGATCTGGGAAAACCCAAGCCTCTGCTTCTCCTAGGAGCCCCCAGAACAGAAACAGGCAACCCGCCAGGAACATGCAAGAGCACATTCCATGCCTGGGGTGTAAGCAAAGGCCACACGGGGTGCCAAGGGCTTCCATGGAGCCTCTGGCCAAGTATCATGTGTTTTGACAACTGCTGTCAGGCCTGCTCATTCAGAGACTCCACACAAAACACCTCCCAAACAAAGATGCTGTCTAATTAATAGACAACCTACAATGAGGACTCAACAACCGACCTCCACTGCCATGCAGGGTTCCTTGACTGGGAGACAGAGAGACCCCTCCTGGTTGCACACTGCTATTTCTCAACTAACCATGCCTCTGCCTACTTTGTGGCCTGGCAATAGAACCACCACTTACCCATCACTCAAAATGCAACCCATGTGGGTGTGTTAGTTAATACATGCTTATAATTCCAGCAATCAGGAGGCTGAGGCAGGAAGATCATAGTTTGAGGACAAACTGAGGTACTCAGACAAGCACTCTGTGCAGTGAGCATCAGAACACCTCTCTTGGTCTCCATCCCCAGTGGCATGCTTCTCCAGGCGAGGGACCCCAGTGCAGGTTCTCACCTAGCTGTTTGTGGACACCCTCCCCGTACAGCCCCATTTCCCTTACTTTCTCTTGGTAGCTCTGAATACAGACAAACCAGGTCTAGACCTGGCTATAATTCTCTGAGCCAAGTTTCCCAACCTTTCCTAACATCCATTTCCTTTTCTGTAAGGTGGCAATGAAGACACCACTGGGGCTGTCATCATGCACTAAGGGCACGGCAATGTCAACATCTCCCCCAAATGCTTGTTCTGTGTTCTGCTCCCCCAGGACTGCAGGCAAAGACCATGGTGCTCCTCAAGCAGCATTTTCTACCCACTTCCCTATCTTTATTTTTTCCTTTTTTTTTTTTTTTGGTGTGTGTGTGTGTGGGGGGGGAACTAGCCTTTCTTTCACTATGTAGCTGAGGTCAGCCTTGAATTCTTTTAATTTTGAAGGTCGAAAGAGGGCACTGAATTCCAGGGACTAGAATCACACGCAGTTGTGAGCTCCACATGAGAGCTGGAGACTGAACGCAGGCCCCAAGAGAACAGTCAGTTCTCAGCCATCCCTCCCACCTAAGCTCTCAACTCCTGATCCTCCTGCCTCTACCTCCCAAGTACTAGGACGACAGGTGTAAACTATCATGGCCTTTTTGTTTATCTTACTGGGCTCTAGCAGGCACTCAGCCTTCTTGTCTGAAACAGTGTGGGTAAGTACGGCAGTCAGAGGATGAGCTGGGGGGGATAGAGCTTAAGGGAACGTGGTCCAGAGTACAGTAGCAGGCGGGGCTGAGCATGCTGGGTCTCCGCACTTGATGTGTGTGAAAGATAGGACAGACCACAAAGTGACCAAGTCACATCTGAAGGACTGAGCATATAGAGCAGCTCCCCGGTACTCAGATACTGCTCTGAGCCCAGAGCACGAGCCTGCTGCCCAGGTCTACATGGGTTCCTTCAGCATGCTGTGGGAGGAGCATAGATGAGAATCTCAATGCCAGCTTCTTGGGTGTTCTGTGCAACTGACTTCCCCAGTGCAGCTTGTCTCCTGTCCTGTAAGACAGATTGATCAGAACCCACCTCCTGAAGTGGCTCTAAGGATTAACTGTGGGGAAAGGCACACTGAGCATCTGTCGCGGGCCCTGGCAGATATTCAGTGCCAGATGAATCATGCACTCTGATGGTTCGTTCACTCCTAACCAATCCCCAGGAAGTGTAGGATGCCCTCCCTCTGTGCAGGTCCGCAGCCCACTCCTGCAGTTTTAGAGGAGAAATGAGATTGCAGGAGACTATGATAAATCCTACTAGCCAGGTGTAGGCCACCTGTGCTCACAGGGGCTGCCACTTGCCCTTGAAACACACCTTCCGCCTGCTCTGGGCAGTAACCTTGGGTGGATGAGAAAGCTGAATGGAGACCTTAATCTCTGCTAAGATGAGGATTAAAAAGAGTGATGCGAACCAGCCATTTAGCCCTGGGCCTGGCACATGAGATTCTCAATGTCGTACGCATGCCAAAGGCCTATTCTGATGAGTGGTGGCTGTGCCACGGGCATCTGTCTTTCTGCCTGCAGAAAACAGAGCAAGTGCCAGGAGGGCACTCACTTATCAAGAGGATAGGGAGGTTCCAGGGATTTCTGCTGATGTGTGGCTCTCCTGTCCTGAGCTAAAAGCGAGAACAGTGCACGCTCAGGAAGCCACATGGGGGACAAGCGACTGCAGTCACCACTGCTCCATGCAATAAGACTAGCAAGGGGGCGGTAGGGTTGGAAAGGACATTAAAAATTCATAGCTTTTTATTCTTGGTTACAAAAATAACCCTCTGCTCAGATTCCCTCTCTCCCACAGTACAGACCAGCACTGTTTTGTGGGTGACACAGAGGGCGGTTTCTATAGCTGGAGGCCCCAATTCATGCCCGCCCCAGCTTCTTCTACTATGCACGATTCCAAGGCCTGCTTGCAACAATCCAGGTGTCTGGAGTCTTCCATCTGCTAAGTGTCTCCAGGCCAGGCCCGTGGAGTGCCTAGCAGGAACAAAACCCTGACAGAAAAGATGGACATGGAGGCTTTAATCACAAGGCTCAAGTGGATCTCTGGGGGTCTAAGGCCAGCCTGGTCTACACAGAGTTCCAAGACAGTTAGAGCTATGTAGAGAGACCCTGTCTTAAAACCCAACCAAATAAAAAACAAAAACAACAAACCAAAAACCCAACAATGCCCGATAGAAGCTGAGCTGACATACCCCAACCCCAAGCAGAGCCAACAACGACCAATCCACATTCCACATCAAACACACCTTAGAGAGGAGACCATAAACCACAGCATATGAGTCACAGCAGTCACCGTCAGCACCACCCCACAGGCCTGGTCGCATACTAGCATCTCTGTGCTGTTGTCTGACAGGAGAGGAAATGGAGAGCCTCAAGTTGAAGCGCTGCCCACACCAGTCATACCCACCAACCTGAACTGCAGCAGGCACTGAGGCTTCAGAGGCTCCTTTAAATACCACAACTGCAGAGAATTTAGCAGGTGTGTGTGCACACGTGTGAGGCTGAACAAGTAGTAGCGTGAGGGAGTCACAAAGAATAAGACAGGTAGTGACACAAACTTGTGCAAAGGCCCTGTGGCAGAAAAGGCAGAACCTGACTGACAAGCAGACCAGCTTCATGGGGTCTTTCAAAGATGGTAGGGACTACTGCAGTGTAATAAAGAGCAAAGGCCCACATGTCACGAGGAGGGAGAAACCATGTCAGGGGTGCCTGGTTTGACTGAAAAATGCAGACCTATGATCTCAGTCTTATCAGGAAGGAACCAGAATGTCAATATGGGTCCTGTAGCATTGGGCTGGTACTGGAAAGTCAACAAATTTCAAGAAGGTGCCGTCCTTGACGAAGCATGTAAGGTCCTTTTGGGGTGGCCATTCTGCTCTCAGTTTGTCAGAACTACCCAAAGAGGAAACCACCCCACGAAGGTAGCCTTTCCTGGCCTCTGACCTAACTTGGGAGGAAGGATGTGGGCTGCTCGCCTTTGAGAAGGCAGGTAGAAACCCACAGGATGGCCTTCAGAGCCTGCCCTGCCTGCAGTGAGCTGGAACCTTCTCTAATTTTAGGAGCTGGAGGCAGGAGTGAAAAGGCAGGGAGAGGAAAAAAGGAGTGTGTGCCTGGTACTGCCTCAGTAGGGCTTTCTGCTTTGTCATGCTTGGGTGTTGGGGGGCGGAGGCTTGGCACTGCAGGTCATAAAGTCCTTCCTGTACCACAGGGACCCTCCCAACCACCAGGATGTGAGGTGGCTGGGTGAATGAATGATGAATACAGTTTGGGAGGTGACTTCAGTGGCCAGGAATGTGGCAGCAGCGGGCTTTAATGAGTCTTTCATTGATGATGACCCTCCCCCAACCCAGAGAGGTGAACTCTCTCTGAGTTGTCACTGAGCAAGAAGCAAACACTTCCAAAGGCAATCAAGTGCTACAGCAGGCTGTGATGACAGATACAAGGATGGTCCTTGACACAGAATGCAGTGGACCAGGCTGGATGTGTCCCTTCCATTTTCTTTCTGACTTCCCAACAAAACTCATTCTTTGCACTCAGCACAGGAAAAGAAGCCCTGTAATGTCTGTCTGGACTTAGAAAGACTGTGTTGTGTCTCAGAGCTGAGGCACACATGTTGGCTCCGACTCTAAGGGACAAAGGGGTTTGGACCTACCTACCCAACACATTACACATGCGGATTCCATCAACTTCTCACTTGACAAGATTTGAGGAAAAACCGTTCAATATCTCAAGATCCACTCCTTCCTTCCACCCACCCAACAGGCCCCATCTCCTGTCTGACCCAGAAGGCTGGACTGCATTTTCCCTAGGCCCAGGCGTAGCACCCAAGGGTCCTGGAGTTTCAAACCTCATCTCTGAAATACCGTATTGGGTGTGTTGGGTCTGCGGCTCCGCTGGGGCACCAGCTGCTTTGAGGGGTAGGGCGCCGTCCCACCTCCTGAACTCCCACCTTGTCTGCTGTGGCCTCTGACAGTGCCCATGGCTCCTACTTCCATGGGTCCTCAGGAGGGATGTCCAAGGCTTGGACATGGTAGAGGCAGAGTATTTATTTCTAGGGTAGAGAACCTTATCGCCCATCTGCCAGGCCTCAGGCCAGGCTGGACCCAGTGAGAGCCTTTCAGATCCTGAAAGCAGAGACTGCTCGTGGGGCCCTGGGCCTCACCACTAACTATAAAGGCGCTTTCAGGGCTCAGCCTTCTGGAATCTAGGTTACCAGTTGCCCAGGCAAAGGGATGATCACTTTGGCTAGTCTCTGAGGCCTCTGGAACAGGTTGTAAGTTTGTACCTGTGAGTGATACTCTGAAGCTCCATTACCACACCAGATCCTAGAGGGGGTGGAACCCAGGGGCCACAGTTAAAGAGCAGGTGAACTGATCACAGCATGCTCATGGTCACTCATGGCAGGGGAGGACATGGCAACATCAAACACAGATAGCTTGGCAGCACAGGGAACCAGGACTGCCACTGCTGCAAAGCCAGGACACTGAGCCCAGCCTACTCCAGGGGCAGAAAGAACAGTGGTATGACTGACTGCCCCATGACAACATAACTTGAAAGCATTACGGTGAAATATGTTATGCTTCACATGTTCTGGTCTGAAGTTGCCTTATTCGGCATTTTCTCAGTCTACATGAAAAGGCTGACTTCCCCTTTGGAGGAGAGGTATAAATACTGCAACTGCAGTCGTGAGCATTCCAAAGGTCCTGCGTGTCTACCCTGGAACCAGTCCCGCGCCCCTCCCCCCCCAGCAGCCGTGTTCCAGCCAGGCCAATCTCTTTCGAGGGTGTCAGAGAGCATACACGCCCCTCTGGACTTTGGAGCTCACAGTCTTTCCTCATGAGAAATGCTGGCCTAAGGCTCTCTTCTGGCTTGTCACAGGGCTGGCTGTGTGTCATCACTCAGAACTCCCTGCAAATGTCACCACCCCTGGAGGCCTTCTCTGAGGACAACCTCCACCAAGTTATCACTTTACTCTGCTTTATCCACAGCACTTATGATCAGAAATTACATTATCTGCTCACTAATAATCCCCACACCAACGTGACAAGGAGTTGGTGACTGTGTCTAGGCGCCTTCCTGGGAAGAATGCTCAGGGTTGGTGCTTTTCATATTCAGCCAATGTAGCACTTAATGGTTTTCTTCTTTTCTTGGGGGGGGGGGTGTCTGATAGAAGTTTTGGGCAGCCTACTGCCTCAGACTTCCAAGTGTACCGCCCCATCAGACTGGACTTCAGTTTCTGGTCCTATCCTACACTGATAACAGTCTTCATTATGTGAGGATTAAATTGCTCCTTTACAGGAAGTCACAAGAACAACCTTGGAACTATATGTACTCTGCAAGCAAGTCAGGGAAGAAAACGCTGGTTTGTCACTACAATGGGAGAGGCCAGCCTGAGTCTCAGAGTAAGACTGTCTCAAAAGAACAACAAAACCTAACACTCTCCACCTCTTGGCCGAGATCAATAGAGGTGCTATTCATTGCTCTAACAGCAGCCTGCAGAGCATGCCACGCCTCAGCACCAGCACCACAGGTGAAGCAGGGCTTTTTTGAGTTTGCTAAGTTGCTGGCTGTACCATCAAACAAATATAGGAAACTGGCACAAGGGCGTGGCACTTGAGAGGTGGAGGCAAGAGGATCAAGAGCTCAAGGTCACCCATGAGCTCCTACAGCCAGTCTTAGACAGAGACAAAATGATCAAAGGTAAAAGTAAATAAACATAATAAAGACAGAAGAAGTTAGCATTATCTGCTTCTTATATCTGAGGATTGGGGCTGTAGCTTGGTAGTAGAGTGCTAGCCCAGCACACAGGAGGCCCTGGGGGAGAAGGGAGGAGCACGCTTGCAATGCCAGCACTTGGGACGCTGATACAGGAGGATCCAAGTTCTGGGCAAGAGTAAAAGATTCAGAAATTCAGATCCTTCAAATCCCGTAGTTTTCAGTTTGCTGCACGTGAGAAGCACCTGCGAGCTCTTTTCCACTCCCCTCAGCTCAGGGTGGGGAGACTACAGATACACCTGGACTCTTCTCTCTCTCCTACCCCATTTTTCTTTTGAACAGGGCCTCACTATGCAGATCTGGCTGACATGGAGTTTGTTCTGGAGATCTGAGAGACAGGCCTCAGAGAGCTGGTCTTCTTAAAATATACGGTTTGCAGAGTCAGTGTGGACGTAATTCACATAATTTAAGATTATCCTTAGCCAGACTTGGTGGCGCATGCTTTTAATCCCAGAATTTGAGTGGCAGGTGAATTATCTGTGAGTTTGAGGACAACCTAGTCAACACTGTGAGTTCAGGACACATAGAGCTGTTGTTACACAAAGAAACACTGTCTCTTAGCCAGGCGGTGGTGGCACACACCATTAATCCCAACACTCGGGAGGCAGAGGCAGGAGAATCTCTAAGTTCAAAGCCAGCCTGGTCTACAAGAGTTAGTTCCAGGACAGGCTCCAAAGCTACAGAGAAACTGTCTCGAAACCACCCCCCAAAAACAACAACAACAAAAACCCCTGTCCTAAAAAACAAATGAAGTGCTGCTCTTGCAGAAAATGGGAGTTTGGTTCCTAGCACCCAGTCAGACAGCTCACATCCCTCTAACACCAGCTCTAGAGGAGGTCGCACTTCTGGACTTTGCCAGCACCTATTTTTAGGTGCATATACCCACACACAAGTATATAATTGAAAATAATAAAAATCTAGCTTTAAAAAAAAATCCATGAAGTTGGGTATGTTCACAATGTGCAACGATCTCTACTACTTACTTCCAGGACATCTGCCTCACTGAAAACTGTTAGCTCCTAGGCACAGCGACCCACTTCCCATCTCTGTGGACATTCCAGTCAAAGAGAGCATGCAGCTGTTCTAGGCTAGTTTCTTCTACTTAGTATGTCTTCAAGGTACAGCCATGTTGAGTCATGTATCAGATTATTACTCCCCTTTAAAAGCCCATTCTTGCTTCTACCTTTAGGTTCTTATGACCTGGCTGCTGAAGACTTGTAAAGTTTTGTGTGAATGGGTATACTTGGAAGTGGGATCTCTAGGTTGGACAACTGACTTAACATTTGAGGAACTGCTTAACAAAGATGCAACATCTCACATTCCCACCAGCAAAGCAAGAATTCCAGTCCCTTCATCGCCTTGTCAAACCATGTTCCTGCCTGACCTTTTTACCATTGTGAATGTAAACTCATACCTTACTGTGGGCATTTGTTTTGTTTTTGTGATGCTGGGGATCTAACCCAAGGCCTAGTGCATGCTGGGCGAACACTTGATTTGACACTGACTACTCCCACCTCCTGTTCAGACTACTGACTGATGATGTTAAACATGTATCAGAGAGTCCTGATCATCTGTTTATCTTTAAATGAATTTCTATTCAAATCCTTTGCTCAATTTTAAATATCATCTTTTTATTGCTAAGTTGTAGGAGCTCTTTGTATCTACAGGACATTACACTTTTATCAGATACATGATTCGCAAATATTGGTGTGGACTATCGTTTCATTAAAAACGTTCTTTGAGCTGAGGGTTTGGCTCAGCTGCATAGTACTTACCTGGATATTTTGCCTAACTCTTGATCACGAGAACTTGCACCTGTGTTTTCTTCTCTATTTGTAGAGTTAGGGCTTGCTTTTGGAAATCTTTTTTTTTTTTAAAGATTTATTTATTCATTTATTATGTATACAGTGTTCTGTCTGCATGTGCATCTGCAGGCCAGAAGAGGGCACCAGATCTCATTACAGATGGTTGTGAGCCACCATGTGGTTGCTGGGAACCGAACTCAGGACCTCTGGAAGAACAGCCAGTGCTCTTAACCGCTGAGCCACCTCTCCAGCCCTGCTTTTGGAAATCTTAGCCATTGAAAGTTGCCCCTGGCATATAGGGAGTGTTCACCTTTTTAGGCACTATTTGTTGAGAAAACTATTCGCTTCCTTAATTAAATTGTCTTGCATCTTTGACTAAAGTCAACTGACAATCAACATATGGAATTTGGGGAGTTTTGCTCCCCATGTCCCCAGTCTTTTTTGTAACAGGACTTCTCTGTGTAGCCCTGGCTGTTCTGGAACTCACCCTGTAAACCAGGCTGGCCTCTAACTCACAAGAGGTCTGCCTGCTTCTGGGATTAAAGACATACACTTGCATTGCCTGGCAAGCTTTGCTTTTTAAGAGTCCCACAAGTGGCCTGGGGAGATGACTTAGTAGGCAGACGCTTGCCACCAAGCCTAATGACCCGCATGGTAGAGAACTGACTCACAAGCTGTTCTCTGGGCTTCACATGCACACCATGCCATGGTGGTGCACACACATACTAAATAAATTTGATAAAGAAGAATACCAATATTTTGCCAAAGATCAAATGAGCCAGATTCCCTGGAGGTGGATCCCAGACAATGACATTTTATCAGGTAGCACGGGAAGTTAGGAGTGAGAGAGTCATTCTAGTTCTTATATAGGCACAGGGGTTTGAGACTCAGCAAAGAGCTAATGGGGCTTGTTAAACTGGATGAATCCCTTTGAGCTAAGAGGGGCAGAGACAAGCAGCCTGGGGTTGAAAGGTGCTCCAACTGTTCCTGCCCAGTCCACCTCACACTCAGGGAGCTAGTTAAGCAGCCCAAGGAGCTATGTCCAGCCTATCAAAGCAAAGTCCACCTGTCTAGAAAGAAACTGGCCAGATTTAAGGTTGGGGGAGGGGACACACACACAGAGAAGGGAGAGGGAAAAGGGGCAGGTTTAGCCCTCCCTGCAGAGCTTTTCAGCAGGAAGGAAATGGGTGAGGCCCACCTTGATAGCTACTCTTATAAGTTGAAACTTCCGCTCCCAAAGGAGTTTTAAAATTAGAGCTCTGCCCACCCCCTGGTATTCTGCTCAGAAGCCTGGCCCCTTTCACCTGGAGGACAAGTGACCAGCTCCAAGGACAAAAAGCCCATTTATCTTCCCTGCTTACAATTGAGCCCATTTCCTGGTGGGGGTGGGGGACTAAATATCTGGTTAACCTTTGATCCTTCACAAAGATAGACAAGGCAGCTGATTCTGACCTAAAGAATGTGGCTTATAATCCCAACGGGTACCAGAGACCCAGTGTTAAAATTGAGGTTTTAGTGTGGATCAATCTCCCTAGGGCCTTGCTCATCCAGACAAGAGAATGAACTCAGATGAGTACTGATGGGCTGAGGTCTAGGTAGGCACCACACCTGTTCCAGGCCACGGGGCCACCCAGGGAACTCCCCATAGGCCTTAAGTGCTACAGGCCAGGGCATCAGGGCATCGAGGCCAAGAGCAAGTATTCCATTTTCCCTTTGTTCATCCAATGTTAGCAGGCAGCGTGTTTTCTGCTGGTGCTCACAGACCTGGAGTCTAGGCTCTCCAACTAGAAGGGACTATGCAGGCAAAGAGTAACTGTTAACACTGGGCTGTTTTCACCTTTGAGACTGACATCTCAGTGACCTTTTCCTTTTTTGGTATATTCTGATTCCAGTTCACAGTATTCTCTAGCAGATGAGACCTGGAGAGCGGGTCCATACAGCCCAGGGTAGAGAAAACATGAGTCTAGAAATCTGTGGTCTTGACCCTCTCGGGGCACACAGGAACCAAGTCTAACAAACACTGCTGCCACTGGCTTCCTGTTCTCTGGGCCTGTGGTCTAAAGGACCATTTCAAAAGCATCAAGAGATGGCAGGGCTCCACACCTGCACTCTCAATCCCCCTGCTTCTGAGTCCAAGGTCAACTGGTGGGGGGCCTGAGAGCTAACCAGCACACCTCCCCTCAGGCTGGCACCCAGCAGTGGCTCAGAGAGCACTGGCTGAGCAAAGAAACCCAGTCAACCTGGGAGAGGCCTTTGGCCAGAAACCCCAGCCTCCAGTGAAGAGTTTGCCAAGAGGCAACTGGTGGAGTTAGGAATTATCCAATCTTGCTCCAGCCTTGTTGAATGGGCGTTGGCTAGTCCCTGGCCTGGAGATGCTGTGAGGTACGCAATTTGTGGGTTAAGCACTCTGGGCTTGGAGGTTTTCCCACCTCTGAACACACATTCAGTCTATCTTAGACTCTGAGGATGTAAAACCTGAACTGACAATAGAATGATGTCTGGGGAGAATTAAAAAAAAAAAAAGCCAAAATCAGATTCTATAGTAGAGTCAGTAATTACAGGACTAGGAGGAACCAGCAGGGAGCGACTGAAACCTCTGACTCATAGCTGCTCCATTAAAAATGGTGAAACCATTTGCACTGGCCCAGTGACAGGGCAAACTCTCACCCTTGTGCTGCCCACACACTTTCCCAGCCTGGTCCTAGTGAACGAGCAGACCACTCATCAGGCTGTCTCCAGGACACTTGAATGAGAGAAGGGGGCTAAGGTACTCTGGGGAGGAGCAAACACCTGGCCTTAGGGCAATGGGCAGGTGATTGGTCTGCTGTGAGGAGAGGGCAATGGGCATGTAAGGTGTAGACTCCATTTTAACATGGAAGGACATGGGGGGGGGGGCGGTGGCGCGCCCTCTCAACCCGCCCTCCAAGCTACTGAGGGGCTGAGTTTCAAGGAGCCAAGAGGTATTTTTGTGGTTAGGTGGACTATTAAGCTAACCCTGACATAATTATAGAAATGATGCATGCTGTATAGGGATTTGTTCTCTGTGCTTTGGTTTTACAGGTAAGGCTCCCAATGTTGGAGGAGCCGCCTGCTGGTGGGACCCGAGTCCCCAAATCTAGCCAGACTGCTGCCTGCTTTGTTCCCCCATTAGGCTTGTCACAGTACTTCTCATCTGGTCACCAAGACGACACTAGTGCAATGGCAATGGCGGTTCCAGACTCTCAGGCAGACTACCTCAGGCCCAGATGGTGTGAGCTGTCTGCACTGCAGGGTGAGTCATGGGAGAGAGAGGGCAAGTCAGGTGACCAGGTGAGAATCAGAGCTCCTGAGGTAGCCTGGTTACCTTGACATTCCTGTGATTCTGCCAAGGTAAAAAGTAACTCAAGGAGTTTGCCTTATATGGGCACAACGACAGATTTCAACACAACGTGCTAACTGACCCTGTATCAAATCCAGTCCAGGTTGCTTGGGTGACACCCGATAAAGCTGCTTTGAGAGTATAGGAAACAACAACTTGTGACGGGCCATGACCAGTGACTCACAAACAAAGGTGTAGTCCAACTGCATCTGTGTGACTTTTAGACAGGGGGAAGGGTTGGTGGCCTGTAGACCAAGTGGCTTTATCATTCCTCCACCCACACCTGGTGGGAGACCTGACTTAAGACAGGACCTGGAGGAAATCCACTTCAGCCTATAGCTGAACAGCAGTTCTGTCTGGGTTCTAAGAGGCTTGGCCCCTGTGCCTGCTTTCCCCCAGAAGGGTCAGAACAAGCAGAGGCTGCTGGGAGGCACAGCTCTGTAGGTCAATGGGACAAAATAGGCAGTGTGAGTTCAGGGCTCCAGCATTCAAGAAGCTGAGACAGGAGAATAATGTGTGCCAGTCTGGGCTAGAGACCCTGGGTTTTGTTTTGATAATAAAAGGGGGTGAGGGCTGGATAGATGGCTCACTGGCTGCTCCCCCAAGACTTGTGCTTAATTCCCAGCACCCACATGGCAGCTCCAAGGGACCGGACACCCTCACACACAGACAAGCAGCCAAAGCATCAATGTACCAAAAAAAAAAAAAAAAAAAGATACTGTGTACTGTGTGAGAGCCAAAGAAACCAGCTGTGCCCTACAGGCATCCCCAAAGATGTGGCCTTACCCCAGAAGGGAACCACAGATCTGAGCTTCTGCCAGACTCCATTCATTCATTTCCATATACAAAGATACTGACTACTTCCCTAGGTGGCGCGCGCGCGCGCGCGCGCGCGTGTGTGTGTGTGTGTGTGTGTGGTTAGACTGTCAAGTACCCCTGCCCTCTTGAAGCAGAAATTAGACAGAAGTGGCAGCAAGAGAACAGAGCAGCCCAACAAGGGATTGTAAAAGAGAAAATTCTCTCTCTCTCTCTCTCTCTCTCTCTCTCTCTCTCTCTCTCTCTCTCTCTCCACAAAACAAAGAAACCCACAACTGGAGAAAGGCTACTCCTAGGGGCCTGACGCCCACCATTGGGAGCAAGAATAGAGAAAGGGAGCACAAGACACTGGTTCATACCATGGAGGGCTTGAGTTTTATCCCAGAGCTAAAGGTCTGCTAGGGAAGGACAGGAGCAGATCTACGGTATGAAAAGAGCACCCCCTCCATGGTTGGGTGGAGTAAAACAGGGTATCTTGGAGCAGAGTTCTGGAAAAGGATAGAGCACATGCTGCAGATACAGACAAAATGGACACATTTCCTGCCCTTCATCATAGCCTCCTTCTAAAGAACTGTCCCTACAAAAGAGGGACCACTTCTGTGTAACTTTACAAACACGAGACCAGCGGTTGCACAAGACCACCCATCCTGCCATGGACTTTAGAGACGCAGGCCTCACTTCCATCCAACCAGAACTTTACAATGGGCCAAGAGCAACAGTGGCAGCAGAATGAAATCACAGCAGTGACTTTTAAGCAGGGTGCTAACAAGGGGCACAGGGTCATGGTGCCCTGTACTCAAAAACCTCGGTGTTTTTTTTGTTTTAGGTGTTTTTTTTTCTTGTTTGTTTTTGCAATGCTGGGGACTGATGCCAGGGTTTCGCCCCTAACAGGTAAGCACTCCTATCAGAGCATACCTCCAGCGTCCAGCTCTTCTGTCTAGTCTCTAACATGGCAGACCCATATGAGACTCAATCTAAAAAGCAGCTGTTTTGGTGCAAGATATCATTACTTTAAATCTGACATTCTCTATATAAAATCTATTCCAAATGGTTGTGGCCTTCATATGCCATTGAGACATACAACCTGGTGAGACCCAGGCAGAGCCAATGGAAGAGCTGAGTGATATCTGGTTCCCTCCCTCTCCCTTCCATCTGCTCCATGGGTGGCAAACACCACGACTGTAATCCCAGTCTTCCATATCCTGGGCCATACTCCCCTATGCAGAGAAGGTCTGTACCCTACATTTCTCAACAGGCAAACGCAGTCCAGGGCCAAAACACGGGACCTAATAGGAGAGGTGGGAAAGCAGCAGCCTGGCTCTATAGCAGAGTTGTCAAATCAGGGAGAAAACCCTTGCCATGACCAACTCTCCAACCTCAACACCATCACCTGGAAGAGCCAAAAATGAGAAGCACTCCCCTGCCAAGGGAGCCCTGGAGTCAGGAGCCCCACTACCCAGAACTGAGATTCAGGAGAGTGGAATTTGACAGTTCTGTCCTCAAAGAGAACATGGTCCAGCTGGAGAGGGACACTGGTGAGCAGTCAGCGCAGGGCAGTGTGATACAAGAACAAAGTGAGACGACACCTGAGCTGGGCCTTGAAAGAGGAGCCCTGTTTTGATGCATAGTGACCTGGGAAGAGGGTCATTCTACAGTCATAAGACAGAGAAAAACTCAAAAAGAGGGCAAAAGCTAAGGACCCCAGAGAGTACTAGTAGGGTACAGCTAGTATCAGACACTAACTGCTGAATGAGTTCAGAACCTGTTCTCTGCACATGGGGGCAAAGCAGGTTAACTCAGAGTGACCTAAATAGACACTGAATCTCAGAAAGATAATGTTCACTGAAGCATCAAGACCGACAAGGAGTAAAATCAAGCCACTTCGGGGGCCACTGCAGGAGGAAAACCAGAGCCTGAGTCCATGCACCAGGCATGCACAGAGCAGCTGACTCTTCCACTCTGGGGGCTGTTGCAGCTATACAATCTTCACTTTCTACTACCTACCCTGTGTCCCGAGTTACTAGGGCAATGGAAGGAACATTCTACAACAGGAAGAAAGTCAGGATTCTAGAAAAGTCTAGAGCAGTGACTCTCAACCTTCCTATGTTGTAGTGACTCCCAACCATAAAATTTTCATTGCTCTTCATAAGTGTAATTTTGCTACTGTTACAAATCGTAATGTAAATATCTGTTTTCCAATGGTTGTAGGTAACCCCTGTGAAAAAGTTGTCTGACCCCCTCACCCCCAAATGGGTTGTGACTCACAGGCTGAGAACCACTGGTCTAGAGAAAGATAGAAAATTCAGTTCCTAAATCAAGATGAGGAGTCAAAGGCTCCTAGGCTTCTGACAGGGGTGGATTATGAAGGACAAGATAAAATGCTAGAATCAAACAAAGTGTTTTGCAGCCAGCAGGCACGCAGAAACTTCTGTCTAAAACTAGCAGAAGAGCATCGGTTCACAAATGCTTTCATTCCACACTCATCCAAACACATCCTGTCATGCTGCTGGTGCCGGGGACACTGGGGAAGTGAGAGCCTTGCACACCTAAAAGGGGAGAGACCTGAGCCTGAAAATAACTATAATGAATGGATCACAGACAGATCTTTGAGGCCAAGGGGAGAATACCTAAGACCCCAGGGAAAAGCAAGTGAAATACCAACATCCAAGAGGAATGCTGGGGTTGGAGGGGGTGTAGACTCTGGGATAGAGGATGAGCAGGAAAAGTCACAGAAATAAAGAAAACATCAAGAAACCCAAGGGATGAGGATTTGGAGTTGACACTGAAAGCATTTCAGTTAACTACAGTAACTGTGGTCTATGTTAAAATGCATACATCCTAGGGGCTGGGGATGCAACTCATCGGCACAATGCTTTATCTAACTTGGATGTGGGGCCCTAGATTCCGCCCCCAGCACTGCAAGAACAAAAAACACGTGTGTGTGTGTGTGTGTGTGTGTGTGTGTGTGTGTGTGTGTGTGTGTTGGGGGGTGGGTGATGAACAGCAGCCTGGCAAAACCGCTGCCGGGTGACAGATACATGATTACTATCCCATTTGATAACTACAAAGATCATCATGTCTGAAGGTATACACACACATGTATGGTCTTTAAGTCTCCTATAATGCAGAGAAGTTGAGGAAAGGAGGGCCAGGATGTCATCATGTATCCCGGGTGACTGCTGAAGGGCTGAAGACACTTCTGTAACCGAGCAGCCAGCCTCAGTGCACACTGGAGCTAAGAAGCACTCAGGAAGAGAAAAGATAGGTTCCATTGGCAAAGGTTTACACGTTAAAAACACACCAAAGCCAATATCCAAATGCAGGAGTGCAGGGCTTTCCCAGGGGATCAAACCCTAACCCAGCTTGTGGGCACAGCTGCACCATGCTATCTTCCTACAAGAGAAAGAATCAAAGGTACCCAGGTACAGGCCGGACTTTACAGCCCACACTCCAGCTTCAAATTCACACTGAACTCCCTGTGTTCACCTTCTGGCATTCATTACCCAGCAAAGGATGCTAGGGTAAGGCTGTGCCCTTTGCAAAGGCGGATTAGAGCACACCCACCATGGTCACAGAACAAACCACCTCTTTCTTTCCCTTTCCTGCAGAGCAAGGTTGCATTTAAAAGGAGAAACAGTCTCAGGTTTTGTCTCCCAAACAGTAAAGGCCCCAAAGGCAAGGTCTGGGGGAACAAAGCAGCTAGTTCACCACGATGGGGACCATGAAGAAGGTGTAGAGGGACATGGGAGAAAAAGCCCCAGCCCAAGGCAAAAAGCCCAGACAGTAGAGAAAGAAAGGGGAGCAGCTGTGTAGCTCTGGGTCCCATGGCCCAGGGAGAGCTGAGGCTCTATCAGATTTTGGTTGGCCACACCACGTGGCCTCAATCTTTCTCTACACTTTCCATGGCACCAGCTTCTCTGCCAATGCCCCATAAATAACAATGGTTAGCAAACACAGTCGCCTGCTCCTCCTTTCCTGCCCTGCACATTTCAAGGCTGGGTGGGGGCCCCGGAACCTAACCTGGGGCACTGGAGGCCAGGTTTCAGGAAGATGGTCAGCCAGCTCACCACAGGACTATGTTTTTTAACATTTTTTTTAGCTGTCCCCAGGAACAAAACACTTTGTGTCTTTGGCTACATAAATTAAGTTTACTTAGAGACAGCAATTTCTGTATCAAAGAAAAAGTTTTTCAAAGGAACAATAACAGCAGCAATAAAAGTCATGTATCACTTCAGAGGAAAGGGCCTTCTGACTCCCTCACCCAAGTATCCCTACTGCTTAGACCCTCAGCAAATATTGGACAAGATCCCCACATCTCTAGATGAAGGTAGTGGTTCTCTCCCCTGCCTGCTGGGAAAGCATACTGCTTGCCCCACAACTGGTCAGACACTCATGCTCGCTGTCTTACTAGCATAGAAGTGTCCCAGAGAAGACTTTCACAGCACACAGGTAGACACAGGACTGGCGTTTAGATGTGTATATAATAGCAGGCCTGTAGGAGTGAGCTGGGCCTGGTAGGTGATGGTAACAGAACATTTTTATCCGAGGGTAGGCCAAGGACAGATCAATCTCTACCCTTAACACACTGAGTGGCTGTTCTGTGGAAGACGGTCAGACAGGCAGATAAGTACCAGTTCACTCCACTTGTCTGACTGGCTATTTATCCATTTACTCAACACTGACTTATTGAACACTCA
This sequence comes from Alexandromys fortis, assembly GCF_014885135.2. NCBI lineage: Eukaryota > Metazoa > Chordata > Mammalia > Rodentia > Cricetidae > Alexandromys > Alexandromys fortis. The sequence continues at coordinate 735,788 of NW_026068048.1, forward strand.
TGTCAAACCACGCACTAGGGGCACAGCAGTGGACAAAACAGAGCCTCTGCTCTTGCAATGCTCACAATGTCATAGAGGTTGGAGAGAAAGGATGACTGATATTAAAAGAAGTAGAAGATGGGCAGTCGGAAGGAAGGAAGGAAGGAAGGAAGGAAGGAAGGAAGGAAGGAAGGAAGGAAGGAAGGCAGGCAGGCAGGCAGGCAGGCAGGCAGGCAGGCAGGCAGGCAGGCAGGCAGAGGTAATAGTTACAGACACTTTACAGTAGGGACAGTGAAAACTGAGGTCTGAAGAATGAAGAGGAGAGGATTTGGGGTGGAAAGAGGTTAGGGCAGAGGCCCCTCTGAAGGTGTCGAGCAGGAGGGAACATGACAGAGACAGCTGTGTCTGAGACAAAGTGATTGTGACTGGTGGATAGAGCGCATGCTCCATAGGGCCCCATAGTCAGGAGCAAGGTACCTTAGGAGGAGTTCAAGAAAGACGACACTCAGCCCTCATGAAAACAACCCACAGGGGCTGGGCAATGCTCAGGCCACTCTATTTCCAACTGGTACCAGGACCTGAGTGTCGGGCTGTGCTCTTACAATGGGACAAAGAGGCTGCTTCAGAACTGGTGGGCCCTCAGGGCTTCCTGGGATGAAAAGCTACAACTTTTCCAGGCCTGTCTATGGCAGAGCAAAGCTGTCTGTGTGCTTCCTAATATCTGACCTAGAGACCATACTGGCTTGAGACTTCTCAAGAAGAGGCTGCATACATGTAGTATTCTGCATGATGCAGGCTAGCTCAGCATATGCTTAGGGAGACTTGAGGGCTCTGGGGGCCACTGGCTTCCTCAGGAAGCTGTAAGCACACCCCAAAGACACTGCTATTCAAGGTGCTGTCCTCTCTTGCCTACATCCACAATCACCTCCAAGATGGCAAGAGGAAGATATGCTTACCATCAAGCCGCTGAGCTGACTGGAACCCAATCTTCCATAAACAGCTGGCCCTAATGTGACCCCATGGGTTGGTCTCTTTACTGGAGACTCTAGTTGAGTTTCCCAGTTGAAAGTCTCTCCCCACCAAACCCATAAAGGTACCATTCCCCTGAATCCTAACCAGCCTGGGGTGGAAACTCTTGGCCATGACTTTGTAAATGTGGAAACTGAGGCTTCTTTGCCTGGAGTCCCTCAGGGAGGAAGAAGCAGGGTTAGGAAGAGAATCTGGTACTCTCCAGCTTGGCAGCCAGTATCCCTGGAAACCAAGCTCAAGAGTGAGGTAGCACTCAGAACCTGAACACATAGGTCCACGTAAAGGCACCTGGTAGCAGGGCTCACTAGTGTATGAACCCTGGGGTCAGACCTCTCATGGGGGTGGGGTGGGAAGAGGGACAGGCTGTGCAGCACTGGTCTCACTCAGCTGAACTTTCAGCAGGAAACCTCCTGCCCGGCGGCGCCTCATCAGCCAAGGAGCTTGTGATTGCAACATGGACTTGAGCCCTTCAGATAGCTGGGGGTTCCCAGGTCAGCTCTGAAGAATGCAGCAAGATGCTCACACAGTTCCTCCTTCTCAAAAGATAGTTCTGGGCTTATTAAAAAGCAACAGTCAAGAAAGCCACACCCAATCCAGGTTGGTTGCACTCTCACCATGTGCTTCTCAGACCAGGATTAATTCTTTGGCTGGTTTCAAACCTTCAATTTCAAAACTATCTAGTTTGTGCTTGTCTACAAAGGAATGTTACTGAGCACCTCCCACAACACAGAAAACAACTCCCTCTGCCATCACCTGTTGTTCCTTGAGACCAAGCCATATATAGGCAGCCAGATTCAGACTGTCTAGCTCAACTCTCCACTTCCCACCACGTAATTAGGTTCTCCAGCACAAAGCGCCCCTCTCCTACTTAAGAGACCTAGGGGATGGAGAGAGTGAGCTGTGAAACCCAAGCTTTCTTCTCGCGCACCCTGTCCTCTGCACATGATGGCATCACAAGCCTGAATCCCAGCTTTTCCAAGAGACCAATTCGCAGTGCTGGGGCTAAAAGTGAGAAGGAGGGTGCCTGCTCATTCCTACTGAAATTGCCTAAAAAGGACAAAGTCCAATTTGATTCTCAGCTTTGCTGATTACAGACTGGGTGGTCTGAGGCAAGCCGGGTAACCTCTCAGAACTTCAGTCCCCCATCTCCAAGGAGAGATGTAATAAAATACAAAAAATGCTGAGTGCATGCAAGGCTAGGCTAAAGGCGTCTTTCTGAGCGAGTGTTCAATCCATCCCAGCTACAAACACCAAGTTTCTGTGGTGTCCTCTTGCCTGGGAGCCTTCCAAGGGCAGGGCTAGTTCTGGTTTTCTTGCCACTGTATGTACTCAGTGCCTAAAACACTGGCTAAATGTTTGTGGATGTGATGTTTTTTTGGTTTTTTCAGACCATAATCCAAAAGAAGAGCCTGGTTCTGGCTGCTCTGTCCACCTAGCCCCCAGACTATTTCTCACCTCTCAGGCACCTCCCTGGCCTGTCCTGGAAGACGCCAGGCTGTGTACTTTTCACCTTTCCTGCCTCACTTCACCTCAGAAAGTGCACATGTGGAACATGACATTATCTGAGCTGTGTGGTGGGTTGCACTGTCAGCCCCATGAGGAGAGGAGGCCTATTTTGTTCCCATCACTTTAACAAACCCACCAAAAAGAATACACTGTGATGGTACAGACCCTCATAAAACTGGGTGGACACCAGGAACCGTGGCACCTAAAGAAGCTAAACTAGAAGGACCTAAAATTTGAATACAGCCTGGTCTTCATAGCAATTTCCAGACCAGCCAGGGCTATTGAGACTCTGTCAAAATAAATAAGCAAAACCCCACCTAAGCCCTCATGTAACACATCTAGCTAAGTGACCCACACAGTTGGCATTGATGCCCTAGCACTTTGGTTCCTATCCTGATGTTCCCTGAGTTGCAAATCCATGGTGATCTAGAAATGTCTCTTTATAGGCTTCTCTAACAGGCCAGTGGCTGACAAGTCTTTCTGCAACTGCTTCTCTGGATGCACAGCCCTTTCCCCAGACAGTTTCCATGCACAGGAAAGCAGTGAGCAACTCAAAGCATTGCAACCATTTTTCTTCCAGCTATTTCTAGGCACACAGAGAACATTTAAGGACTCAAGGCCAGCCTGAGAAAACAATCGAATCAGGAAATACTCAACCAGCTCAAAGGCAACAGAGCCCAAAAAAGTCAAAAGTTGAGGGCTTTGCCTTTATGGGGACATTTCCTGGCTTTTCACAGGCAGTTCCAAGCAAAGCTCGATGAATACAGTGGGGCCGGTCAACACAATTAGCACAGGATTCAATTCAGAGCTTAGGGAAAGAATTCTCAGGGTGCGTGTCCATTCTTTATCAGGAGTCACTTGCTGTCACATACCTACTATAATCTGCTTTCCTGAGATCTATCAACTCTCACCAGTAGGAAGCACTGTTCAAGAATTCTTTCTACCCAGGGCTTGGCAGTGACTTTCACAAAACATCGACTGTCAACATTTTCAGAGGTTGAAATTAAATGATCAATCCTAAACAAGTATTTCTGCCCGCATGTCATTTGTGTGTAGATTTTGAATCGGCAGTTTGTGTGAAGGCTGGCCCTGTTCCCCAGCTACTGTGGGCGCAAATAGCTGCCTGAATACATACATATATGTTTAAGACCCTTCTAGAACAAGAAACAAAAGTACTTCCCACCATATCTCACTTCGAATAAACACAGGGTCAGAGCCTAGGAATATGCATATTTGTATGAGAAAAGAATCTGGAGAATCCAAGTCAGTCACCTGAGGCAGAGCCCATGCCATAAAGTGGGCATTTATGCCCTCCTCTTTTTTATCAGGGCTGCCACTAAGGATCACGAGAAAGAGATTCTCTCCCTCTGCTAAGAGGATTCTGAAGCAGCAATTTACAGGAGAAAAAAAAATCACTAAAGGAAAGGCGGTGGCAGCATGGCCAGAGCAATCAGCGGCAAGTGGCCTACAGTATACTCCGGAGGGCTTTGGTTTAAGAGTTAAATTCATTGTCCTAAAAAGCTGGAATTCTAGCCTCTTGTTGGAAAATGACATCTCAGGACCCATTCTCACATAGTGGCAATCAGTGGGGGTTAACTAGGGCTGCAAAAAAAAAAAAAAAAAGCCATCCCACCTTTTTGTGGGTCATCCATCCTATAGATCCTATCCTATAGAGGACCAAGGTCCTTCCTGCCAAAGGAATTCACATCTATTCCCCCAAGGGTGTCCCCGAATAACAGGCTGCCCACTGATTGACAAAATCCAAAATGAAAACCCATCTGTCCTGTCTTTGAAAGGGGACTGAGGGAACAGCAACCTGGGCTCGGCTTCCAGTCTTTGACCTCTATGACACCATGTTCCCGCCTCCTATAGATGGCCCAGAAGAGCTCAAGAAGAAATGGAGGGTGCTATGTGCTTTCTTAACTCTCTGAGAGGAAACACTGCATTTCCTCAGGGATGCAAGAGACAGTCCAAATAGTGAAACTCAGAAGCCAAGACAGAGCACACAGAGGAGAAAGGTATGGTTAGAAAAACACCAGATATCCTGACTTAGCAGGTTTGGAGAATGCCCCTTTCAGCCCCAACACTTTCCAACATGTGTTCCGAAAGAACAACTCTCTACAAAGAACAGAGAGGCCCTAAATTCCCATATATTGAAGACCTCATGAGCACAGAGTCTTGGCTGTAATCGCCTCCCCCATTGCTTCAAGCTACCCACTGAACTAGAACTAGTAAGTCAAGTTTCCAAGAGACTTTCCAAAATGGCCCCAAAGAACAAAATCCCAAGGCTCCAACTATGACAGAGTCAGCCCTGGTACCGTTTCTTCCCCATCAAAACAAACAAACAAACAAACGAAAAAAACTGTGTTAACCTCACCAACTTCTTGAGGCCACACTGAGCTCAGCTTCCTGAGTCACCATAGAAACGGGCCTCCAACTGCACCAAGACAGCAAGAAGCTCACAGCAGTCCAAGGACAACTGTGGCAGTGGCAGCTGTTTTTTGTTACTGCCACACTACCACACTACGGGTCTTCAATGGCTCCTTCCCAGCATCCACACACATAGGGCTAAGTAAACCCAGCAAGCTCCAAGTGCAGTCAAGTTGCCTTGCCCAGGTGATGCATCATTTATGTCTGGATCTGTCTTTTATTCCTCTCTACCAACAGCAACCCAAGAGCCGGGCGGTGGTGGCACACACCTTTAATCCCAGCACTTGAGAGGCAGAGGCAGGAGGATCTCTGTGAGTTCGAGGCCAGCCTGGTCAACAGAGTTAGTTCCTGAACAGACTCCATACAAAGAAACAACAACAAAAAAATAGCAAACCTAAATCAGGAACTAAAAAAAGTCTGGGTCTCTAAAAACCCTGTGAAACCACACACCACTCAGGACCCACCTACAGATTGTTTCTAAGGGTGGTAACCCTGAACACCTAAGATCCTTTCCCAACTCAGGGAGGCAGCATCCATGGTTCTGGTAGATCAGTCAGTATATGCTGAACTAAAGCTTAAATTCAAATCTATATAACCTAAACACTTTGATCCTTTAACTCACTGGTTCCTTTTTAGAATCTAACTGCCAGGGAGAAAGCTCATGAAGGCTTGCCGAGAATCCACCACTGGGGTGAAACTGGTGGCAGAGTGCTTACCTAGCATGTCCAGGGTCCTGGGTCCATTCTCAGCACTGGTGTGCAGGTGTGTATATGTGCGCAATAATTTTACTGTTCTAAAGCCATAACTTGGTTAGTTCTCTCCTGTCCCCTCCCTTCCTCTCTCTAGTTGTAACTCAGCTTCTGAGTAAATGTCAGCTCAATTGGACCCCCTCCCCCTCCACACACAGGATCACACACAGGATATGAACCACAGGAAACTTCCATGGTTCCCTTGTTTAATCCTCATACTTCCTTCTAAGGCTGTTAGGAGGGGCGTATTCCAACAGTATCCGGAACCACAGTAGCTTCAGGGGTCCAGTCTGTCCAGAAAGTACACGATGCAGAACGTGAAAGGAGACACCATATCACATTCATCTGAGTGGCTGCCATGATTTGTGTGGTATTCAAAGGAAGTAGGCCCTTCAAGAGACCCAACTCTCCTCAGCCAGGCCTGATCTTACGACTGCTTCTGCCATATAAATAGCTCACCAGCTTGCATGTGTTGCATCAATGTCTTTACACAGGGCTGCTTTGAGTTTATTTTTGTTGCTTTCATTTGTGCCTCACTGTTAGACTTCCAGCCGGGGGAAAATGACAAGATGCAAGGCTTGTCCTTTGCGCAGAGACAATCCAGACGGTTCTTGGAGGCACATGGAAGATTAACAACTTAAGGATGCCAACTCACTGGCACTGTTAGTCTTCTGAAATGCTTTTGTGGGAAAAGCGGATACATCAATCTAGTTCTATGTCAGGCTCCATCCTTCCTAATGCAGGAGGGAGCTGCTACCTAGTGCTTCACTAGGCAGCCATAGATCCCATAGGGAGCTGCCAGTTAGCCAAAGGGGATCGGGCGAAAAAGGCTGTTTCTGAAAAAGCAGCATTTTGAGGAGCAAGAATAGTAACAGTCTTTGTTGTTTTGTTAGCTAAGAAAAGCTGAATCTTTTTTTTGGTCATTTTTTGGGAGGCGGGACGGGGGTTGTTTGTTGTTTTCAAAACAGGGTCTCTCTGTGTAGTACTGGTTGTCCTAGAACTAGCTCTATAGACCAGGCTGGTCTCAAACTCAGAGACCTGACTGCCTCTGCAACACACAGACACACATCCCAACCCAGGCCAGACCTTTGGTGGTGACAACTCAGAACAATGATATCATCCAGGTTTTGGGTCCTTGGCAAGGATCATCAACAATGTTCACACTGAGTTTCCTGCAAAAGCTCTGAAGACAGGAAACCAGCCCTGTGCCTCAGTCCCTTGCCTGATCTAAGCCATCCTGCCAGGGTAAAACAAAGACTTTCTGTGTTTTTCCCTTAAAAAAAAAAAAAAAAAACCACACACACACACAATTTCCCCGCACTTTTAATGAGCACCTTAATTACAAGCTGAAGAATTAGATATATTTACGGATGACCTCATGCTTGCTGTAATTAGCAATGTGAAAAGAGTTGGCATATCCCTATGCCTGTTCCTTCTCCCCCACTGCAGAGTTCAGGGTAATTAGGAAGCTTGACCTCGCAGCAAACAAGCTATTCTGGTCCAGGGAGCCCCTCCCCAAGAGATCCTACCACAGAGAGCCTTGGTCCTCCCCCTCCCCAGTCCAAAATGGATCCGGCTTCAGGAAGGTTTGACTTGCCTGGGATAATGATGCAGGAGAGGTGACAGATTTCTGAAGGGCCCCACTCTAAACGTTAACAAGTTTTAATTAACGTTGAAGATAATTTAACCCTGGCACTGAAAAGGGTAAGAAAACCACTCATCTCAGAGGCAAAAGAAGTGTTTGGATCTGCATGGTCCCCATCATGCAGAGGGCATGCTTGCTCCCACTGCACTACTAAGCTTGTACTTAGGGTTTTGATGTACAAACCCCACCACTGGAGGTGCAGCTGACTCAGGCTGTTACTTTCCATATACTTTTTTTGTGTTAGTAGTGTCAACAGCCTGATTTGGAAAATGCAAGCAGGGTGGCCCTCCCTCAGGGTCCAGTCTGCTGCCAACAATGGGAGCTCCTAAGAATGGCTATGCCTGTCCACCACCCCCACTCTCCACCCTCACCCCCCAGTCAGTTGTCACTCTGCTGTAACATTTTCCAAATTTGCTGTGGGCCTGCGCCCTGTTAGGGGAGAGGCTGGGAGGCGGACATTCTCCTCATTCTTTTGCCTTATTAGGTTGTGGATTTGATTGCTTTTGGGGGGGATAGGGGCTAAGTTGAGGAATGGCATCAGGAAGTGACCCCAGGAAAAGGGGGGCTGGGAGGAAGGAGGAAAGGAGAGGAGCAACAGGCGTGAGAAGTTTCTCACTGGGGGAAAAGGTTGGTGGGGGTGGGGGGCACACAGTTCTACTAAAGTCCTCTAGAGTTACTTGCTTAGGGTTGATACCTGGGAATGAGCTCCTGTGTGCCTCCTGGCCCTGTGTGCCAGCCTTTTGGGCAGTTACTTGGGGTGTTATCAGTGGGAAGCCTTCCTGTTTCAACATCCCTTAGAAGCTATTACTGTAAGGGAGTGTGGTGGGGGCTGGCTTCTAACCTGAGGTCATAGTATTTCTATTCATTTATTTGTTGTAGAGAAAGGGGACAGGAGGACCTGGGGAAAGAGACTCTCAGTAGACAGCACACTTGGTAAACTGCACGGGCCATGGAGGAGTCTTGCTGAGACTGTCTGTGGTTCATCCAGACATAAAACTGCTTAGGATCTGAAAGTCTGAAACAAGCAGCCACCTCCCAGATAATGCGGCCCAGATGAACAGAGGAAAGGGAAAGGACGAGGCTGTGTCACTTGCAGTCCAGTGCGCATTACCACTTAATGGAGGGTATTCATTTGAAGTTGCTAGAAAGGTTTAGGCTCTAGAGCTCTCTGGGGGACAACTGAAAGGAAAGGGGGTTTTCCACTGTTTTGCACATTGCAACAGCACTTTCAACCCCTTTGCAGAGGAGGCCAGAACAGCAGACACCTATTTACCCCGTTTCCTCCTCAGGATCCAGCCCTGAGGTAAAGGGTTAAGCAGCAAGACAGTAGCAGGAGTGGGTGTGGAGTCCAGATCTGACTTCTTCCAAGAAGGGCTCTGAGCAGTACCCTCCCACCTGCATCTTTCACTGCCTCCTACATGGAGGCTAGGATGAAGTGTGGACTGGGGTGTGAGAAGCGCCCTCACCCGAGGCGGGTTCACCTCAAAGCTGCCTCCCAGAATGCAAATGCTGCAGGGTCAGGAGACAGCTTGAATCCAGGTGCCACCTGAGCTGCCTCTTATGTCTAGCGGGGAACAGGGAGTTATCAACTAACATCCCCACAGGAGCCTGGGTCCATTCAATAAATCTTCTTAGTGAGCCTTGTGCTAAGGACAACCCCTTTCCCCACACACCTCTGCCTCACTCCTGGCTCCTCATGAAAGAGTACTTCACAACTTACGCCCCAGGAATTTCTTTCAAAATGGGGGCTAAACAATAGTATCTCCAACTACAAGCATTTTTAATAGAACTGTCACCTCCCTAACTTCTCTGCCTTTCATGAAGGGGAGAAGTAGTACCATACATAAAGAGTGTTAGGCAGCTTCGACCAGCTGCCTCAACAGGTAGAAAAAGAAACAGAAACTGGCTATGTGGAACAGCCTCCAATCCACCCTCTGGACCTGATGACACCAGCTACAGAGACTACCTCAAAGCAGGTGGCCCTTGCCAGCTTCCCCACCCCTGCTGGATTGCTCTATAACAAACCTACTAAGCCCAGGTAGAGGAGGAGAATGAGAGTGCTACTGGATAGCTGCAGCCTTCCTCCTTGCTTGGGTGGAGTAGAAGATACTTGGACAAAGGGGCAGCTAGTGACACTGGCCTTATTTCACACTGGGCCAGAACATAGCCTAAAGATGTGAGTTTATGAAAGCTCAAAGGTACCTCAATACCTCATCACAAGTTTAACCATGAGCAACTGAATGAGTCTTTTTTTTTTGGGGGGGGGGGTATCAAGACAGGGTTTCTCTATAAAGCCCCGGCTATCCTGGAACTCTCTCTGTAGACCATGTTGGCCTTGAACTCAGAGATCCACCTGCCTCTGCCTCCTGAGTACCACTGCCGGGCTCCCGGTTTTATTTCTAATTTTACTGAGATAGTGTTTTATGTAATCCAAGCTCACTATAGTGACTTCACTACGAAGCTGAGGATGACCTTGAATTTCTACTAAATCTTGCTATATCTCCTAAATACCAGGATTACACGTGTTCAGTATCTTGCCTGGTTTTGCTAAAACCTATAAAGAGTGACTGCTACAAGTTTGAAGCCAGCCCAACTACACAGCAAATTCCACAGTAAGTTTAGGCTAGCCACCTATGACACTATATCTGTAAAAAGAAGACCCCACATGGACTTAAATTCAGAGCCTAGGTCTTGCTAACCAGAAGGTTCTAAACACAGCTGAGCTAAAGCAAGCATGCCACTGCTCCCCTCACACCTGAAGCTCCCCAAAAGACAATGTTCATCAGGAGAAGCACTGTTTGAAAGAGGCTGCTATGCAGGAGGGACCCTCTAACATTTGTCCCAAGAATTTGCCCAAAGTTGTGGTATAGCCCCCACCTCTGTACACTCACCTCCTTTATGAACGTTTCCATGACTGACCCCACCTGCCCTTAGTCACCCCTTTCCTTTCCCAGGACACGGCTAGAATGCTGTGGGCTTGTCGGTGTGCGGTTAGATAGCCTTCTGCGGTCTCATGTAGCTTTGCTCTCTCCAGCTATGCTGTGAGCTCCTCAAGAGCATGGGCTGGGTCTCCGGTTTCTCTCATAACCCAAAGGCTCTGCACGGAGCTCCACTCAGCAGAGAGGCCCAGCAAGAGGCCCAGCAAGGGCTGTTGTTTGGTACTGACGGTCATGTTTCTACCTGAGTGCTGGACTCCAGGGCCCACAAAGCCCCAACTCAAGTTACACAAGAGGCTGGTTGGCTATAAAATGCAGATGTACTCTATAGTCAGTGGTCCCTCTTTTTGCTACCTAAGCGGCCACTTTCAAAAAGCCTTCCTTCACAATATAATGGAAACACAGCTTTCACGGAAAAACAACAACAACAACTTTTCTACCTGGAGCAGGCTCAGCCGAGCATAAATGTATAAGTCACCCACCATGGAAACTGTAGCTGCAGTCTACACTAGGGGAACACACAACGGACTCTGACACACTTGCCATATCCTTTTTGCCCACTCTGAATCAATTTTATCAAGAGGAAATTTTATTTTCACATTTGAAGGGATGAAAATAAACCCCCCTTCTCTCTACACACACACCTACTCTCCCAGACAGCTACTAAAAGATTTAACAAGTCACATGGTACTCTGCCAACAGAACAGGAACCGCACCATCTTCTTTCTGCCTGAAGCAGCTGCGGCCTAGGCCACCAAGACACCTTCAGACTGGAGCACTCCTTTGGCTTCTGTTGACAAGGAGATGTTTGCTGTAGGATTTCTCCAGAGGGCAGGATGAATCCAAGCCCATGCTTAGAGTACCCAGGACTTGCCTTCTCTCTCTGGTACAGTGTGCTTACCAAGCTCTGTCTCTGCTCTTCCTCTAGAGTAAAAGTCACACAACCAGTCAGACAAGCTGAACCTTTAAACAGGGCCTTCTGCTGGCTCCCAACAGCACGCGGAGAGTGGACTTGCTGAGACAGACTCACCCAAGTCTGTCTCTTGTGAATTAAGGAATCCTAGTGCCAGCTGACCAGAGGAAAGTGGGAGATATGGAGTGGGTGAAAGAGGGGTTTACAGAGAAGACCTAGAAGAGCTCTCTTAAAAATCAAGACTCCAGCTGGGTGGTGGTAGTGAACACCTTTGATCCCAGCACTTGGAAGGCAGAGAGAGGCAGGTGGATCTCAGTGAGTTCGAGGCCAGCCTGGTCTACAGAGCCAGTTCCAGGACAGCCAGAATTGTTACAAAGAGAAACTCTGTCTCAAAAAAGAAAAAAAAGAAAGAAAAACAAAAAACAAAACAATATCCCATGCAAGATAGGTAAAGTGTTAACAAGCTTGATGACCTGATCCCCAGAATCCAGGAGTGGGGGGAGGGGGTGATTTCCAGAACAGCCAGGGCTACATAGAGAATCCCTGCTTCACCCCCTCCCCCCAAAAAATCAAGCCTTCTGACAGGACACTGTGGCTTATACCTGATTCCTAGCAGTTGAGAGGTGGAGGCCAAGAGTAGATGACATAGTAAGACCCTGACTCAAAAAGCCAATAGTGGTAACAACAAAAAAAGGCTGAAGACTAAGGGTGGAAAAGATGTCTTGTGGCATCTCACCAGGTATAAATGCCTCTTGATGGGAAGGGGGTTGGACCTGTCCACATGGTAGAAGTTAGGTGCAGAGTCACACTACAAAGCAAATGAGCACACAGTGCTGTAAAACTCCAGACTCCAAAGTCACCCAGGACTTAACCAGACACAGGTGCCTACTGCAGAGATAATTGAAGTCTTTGTTCGCTTTACTGCCATGCAGTTTGGGGGTTCCCACTTCAGAAGTCAGTTCTGGTTTGGCTTGTCCAGGGAGCTGGGGAGGAAAAGGCTGCAATGCTCAAATTCTGACTCCCATCTACCTTCTCAGTACTTCAGGACAAAGGTCTGACAAAGGCCTTCCTCCTCTCCTGGGGACTTCCCACTGTAGGGAACCGCCAAAATGCCCTCTTCAGAGCCTACCTCCCAGTTCTCCAGCAAAAGCAGCACCAGTCCTTACCAATCTCCTCCAGAGCTATTCCCAATCTCTAGTTGACAGTAGTTAGTAACAAGAGCATAACACAGGGAGCAGACACCTTCGCTCAACACTGGGCTACACCAGACTTAGACCTCCATGGATGCCTTCCTTAATTTGTTGTTTGTTTGAGCTAAACACAATCAATTTCATTTCTTTTTGAGACAGTCTCTCTTAACCTAGGCTGGCCTTGAACTTATGGTTCTTCTGCCTCTAACTCCTCAGCGCCTGAATTAAAGATTTATGTTGCTCAGCCAAACCCCTGGGTCCATTGCTGCGCATGTGCTGTGAGGACTGTCATGAGAATAAAACCTACTGCAGAGGACTGTGTGTAATCAGTCCACGGTGCACCAAGGTAGAATGTTAGTGCACAATGTGTGCGTAGTTATGTGTGTATCCGTGCTAACCTATGCGGCACAGATGGAGGCCTGAGGCTGATACCGTGCAGACCCTCTTCAACTTCTTCTCTGCCTGTTTTTCTGAGTTTTGGGTGGCGTTTGTTTTTCGAGTCAGGGTTTCTCTGGAGCCTGTCCTGGAACTCACTCTATAGACCAGGCTGACCTCAAACTCAGAGATCTGCCTGCCCCTGCCTCTCCAGTACTTGGATTAAAGGCGTGCACCATCACTGCCTGGCTCTGCAGATTGTGTGTGTATATGTGTGTGTACACCATGTGCCTCTGAGTGCCCAGAGGACAGAAGAGGGTGTGTTGAATTCCATGGAACTGCATTACTGCTAAGAGGGTGCTGGGAATGGAACCCTAGTCCTCAGCTAGAGAAGTACACACTCTTAGCCACCAAGCAAGCCATCTCTCCAGACTTATTTTTGAGACAGGGTCTCTCACTGAGCCTGGAACTCATGGATTTGATTACACCTGCTGATCAGTAAGACCCTAGAATCTGTCTGTCTCCTGTGCATGTGTGCATATGGTTACAGACTCATCTTACCATGGCTGGCTTATACCTATGTGCTAGGGACCCTAAGTCAGGTTCTCATGCTTGTACAGCAGACACTTTGCTCGCTGACCCATACAGATCCCCAGGCCCTCACCTTCATTTACACACGTGTAGAGCCTTTCTTTCTCCACCAACCTCCAATAAGATTAAGAACATATACAATGAGATGGAAAATGGCCTGCATTTGGTCTTCTGACTTCCTTAGTGGCCACAGACCAATCCCAAAACAGTCCCCAAAGGCCCTGGACTCTTGACAAAACTGAACCCATTAGAATCTGAACTGCTATTCCTCAGAAATCTCATGTTTCAACTATGCTTGGAATGTTTGATAGGAACAGGCATTTATTTTTAGGCAAGAAAGTTGTCTCCTAAAACCCTACTGAACAGGCCGTATTTGGCAAAGACTGCCTTGGGCTTGTTTATCAAAAAGGCCCAAAAATTTCAAGTGGAAGGTAGCTGTTTAGGGAATATCAGTGACCTGTGGGTTTTCTATCCTTACGGTCAAACCTTGCTCCCTGTTGAGTTTTGGGGATGCTCCTGTGTGGCAGCAGAAGCCAAGTGTCTTTTCTACACCTTTCTCAATTTTGAACCAAGATCCATTAACCAATCACCCAGAAACTGTCCAGTTCTCAATGGACTGAACTTCTTTCCATCAGCGGGCCCATGCCCATCACAGAGTTACAAAAGCTGGGCACATGGGGGGAGGGGGAAAGGAGAGGGGGAGGGGCAATGTGTGTGAGGAGGGGGAGGGAAATGGGAAACGGGAGGAGGAAATTTTTTTTTTGCAACAACTAAAAAAATAAGCAAACAAACAAAAAAAAGCTGGGCATGGTGGCCTATAATCCCAGCACATGGAAGGATGATACAGAAGAACTGTCAAGAGGTAGAGGCCAGAGTGGACTATGTAGTAACTGATCAGTCAGGGTTTTTATACAAGATCCTTTCTCAAAGTAAGGAGACGTGGTCGTCTGCAGAACATTCATGAGACCCTGGATTTAATCTTGTGCTTGTGTGTTTTAAGAAGTGGCCAAGGCAGGTAGGTGTGTGGGGTGTGTTGTGGGGGAGGGTAGCACACATCTTTAATCCCAAACACTTTGAAAGCAGGGGCAGGCAGATCTCGGTTCTTTGTCAGCCTGCTCCACATAGCAAATTCCAGACGAGTTAGTGCTACACAGTGAGACCCTGTCTAGAAAGGGACAAGGAGTGGCTAAAAAGGCCCTCTCTTCACTGCTGTAGGTATTTCCTGACCACCCCACCAAGAGCCACGGGGCTGAACGACTAAAGCCAACATCACTGAGAAAGACATTTTGATACAGGCCATTCTGTTTTACAGAAAGTCAAATCTACCACAGTCTTGGCAGCACAACTCAAATAAAAAATAAAAAAAAAAGTAACTGCCTCAGAATCCTGGTGATGTTTACTGTCTGGACACCTTCCAGGACTTGAAAATCTGAATCATGGCTGGTTCACAGACAGCCTGTAAGAAGGGCCAATTCATCAGACTGCCCTTGAACCAGCCTGGCAAGTCACTGCTCCCAGACATTTTGAATTTTGAAACTGGGCTTACTTCATAGGCCCAAACTAAAAGATCATTTTAAGTCTTAAAGTTAAAAAAAGAAAGGGAAGGGAAAAAAATCCGAGCCTTCCCAAAGTAAGCCAGAGCAGAACTGCTCGGTATTCCAGTCTCATCAGTTTAATGAGCTGAGCATCATAAAGGAAAGGGGGGGGGGGCGTTTTCAGATGTGGAGTTTTTCTTTTTTTATAACAGTGCTCTTTATTTTCTCTTTGAGTTTGATGGGAACTTTAAGATTTTAATTTGTGTTTGTGAAAGCAGGCAGGGGTAGGGATAGCTCAGGGGTAGAGCAGTTGCCTAACACAAGTGAGGTCCTGGGTTCGACACAAAGCACTGAAATAACAAAAGGCCACATAGCTGAAATTCCAACTCTAAATGCAGACCCTGCAGTGGCTACAAAGCCACCAGCTGCTGTGCGAGCACACACCCCTTATCAACAAAGTAGGCGGTCCAACTTCTCTTCTTGTCAGGGAACAGAGCCACTCAAGCCCCTACTGGGCACGGCCACTGTGCAAGGCATGTGGCATTTTCCTGTGAGATATACCACCTGGTATATCTTTCTGCCCAGGCCCCTGGGTTGGGTGCAGCACTCTCCCAAATAGTAAGCAAACAGGTTTCCATGGTGAGAGCAATTAAATACCCTCTATTCACAGCAGACTTAGTCAGACAAGAGTGCTAATATGCTTAACGTGCTCATCTTACACACACACACACACACACACACACACACACACACACACACAAAATGACACTGACTGAAGCTAGTTTCCAGCACCGCCTTTGGCCTATAGTGATCAAAGGCTTGTCATTCCTGAGCAGAGGCACCACAACTCCTCTTCCTGCCTGTGACACTCCCTCAAGCAACCCTGCCGGCCCTGCTTGCCATAGCTGGATGCTGAATCACTTTTGCAAGCTTCCTTCCATGATGTTGTCTAACCTCAAATTGGCTTCCTCTAGCATGGTGGGGAGTGAGGGACACATTTCACTGGTTGCTGTCCCTCCCTCCACTGTTGGAAACATTTGAAAGTTGCACTCTAGAGAAACTGCACCTTGTGTATGTGGGACTGGTTGCCTATGAACCACCCACTCAGAAAGAAAACCCACTAGAAAGTCGGCGACAGACATCACTCAGCCCCACACCTTTGAGGGGAAAACTTTAAAAAGCATAAAACAAACCACAATGTCGCCTTTCTTTCTGTCTGCAGCAAAGACACAAATGCTATTGTACTATGGTGTTCCAGCACCCATTCAGTCATTGCGACACCATCACAAGGATATTTCCCAGGATGACTTCACTGTTCCACGGGGCAGGAACTGCCATTTCCAACCACGACTGCCCCACGTCTGTGGTTCTACTAGAAGACAAAGAATCTGTTCTGCTCTGATTTTGGAAGAAAAAACATTTTGGTAAGTCTTTCTTAACTCCACAGGAGAACACGGTTCCCCTCTAGACGGGACAGCAGTGTGTTCTACTCCTTGCAGTGAGCAGGATTCCAGCACATAGGTCTAAGAAAACTGGGGCCTTCAAGAGAAACTACGTGTGGAGCAAGTGACAACTCACATTCTTTTTTTTTTTAATTAAACACACACAATTTTCTTTTTTTGATTTTTCAAGATAGGATTTCACTGTGTAACAACCCTAGCTGTCCTAGAACTAGCTTTGTAGACTAGCCTGGCCTCAAACTCAGAGATCTGCTAGTCTCTGCCTCCCAAGTGCTGGGATCAAAGGTGTGCCGTGCCCACCACTGCCCAGTTAATTTATTTTTATTTTATGTGCATTGGTATTTAGCCTGCATGTATGTCTGGGTGAGGACGTCAGAAACCCTGGAATTGAAGTTACAGACAGTTGTGAGCTGCCATGTGGGTGCTGGGAATTGAACCTGGATCCTCTCAAAGAGCAGCCAGTGCTCTTAACCACTGAGTCACTGTTACAACCCCCAGACAACTCACATTTTTATATTAATAATATGGTCTGTAATCTTAGCACTTGGGAAGCAGATGCAGGAGAATGGCCAGTCCGGGGCCATTCTAATTTATACATCATAATCCCGTCTCAAAAGACCAGAAGGGGACCTAGAGATGGAGTGGTAGCAATGGCAGAAACTGGGCACGGCAGTGATGCTCCCAGCACCAGGGAGGGGGCAGATAGGAAAAGTCATCTTAAGCTACATATTGAATGTGAGGCAGCCTGGGCTACAGAGTCTGCCACAAAGAGAAAAACAGAAATGGGAAGAGGGGAGTTGAGCAAGGATGAATCAAGGATCACCCAATCCTGAGCAAATCTGGTGGGACATTTAAGGGACTGAGTATTCCTGGGTGAGTCACTGCTCTGCCCACTTCCGGAAATGTTTCTGGGGTCAGATGAGATAAAGTTTTTCCGAAGGCGGCAGGCGTACAGGGATGTTCAGCATTGTCCACATCCTCTGTGCAGCGCTGAACCACGTGGAGATTACTCCCTTCAAGTCACCAGTTAACCTGGTGACTTCAGAGAAGGTCTGTTGTGCAGGAGTCTTCAATACCTGCTAGCAGGTACCCTCTGAACAAAGGGAGCTGACCTTGGACCAGAGTCTCTGGCCGCACCTCGCTGAACCTAACGTTCTTTTGTTCTTCATGATTTTTTTTTTTTTTACGGTTTCCTTTATTTAGTGCCTGGGAAACCAAATCTGTCAGATACCACACTGATTTCCCTCTTTTTTAAAATAGGGTTTTTAAATGCTTGGGAAAAAGTCTCAAGCATGGTGGTGCACACCGCTAATCCTAGCTCTTAGGAGGCAGAGACAATGGATCTCTGGGAATTCAGCCCACCTGGAGCTGCATGGTTAGACCCTGTCTCAAGAAAATTTAAAGTGTCTCATGTAGCCCAGGTTGGCCATAAACTCAGCATGCACCTGAGGATGACTTTCAACTCTTTCTCCCTTTGCCTCTGCCTCCCAGTACTGGGATTACAGGCAGCGCCATCACTTCCAGTTTTCAATTTATCCTTTTTTTACTTATTTAGGTTTTCAAGACAGGGTTTCTCTGTGTAGCACTAGAACACACTCTGTAGACCAGGCTGGCCTCAAACTCAAGAGATCAGCCTGCCTCTGGCCTCCCAAGTGCTGGGATAAAGACGTTTGCCATCACCAATCGGCTCAATTTTTTTTAAAGCCTAAAAAAGTTCAAGTTGACTTTAAAATACTTACTAAGTACATAAGGTAAAGATGGATATGGAATTGTTTAGGAGACTGAGATAACTGCAGAGACTATAGGGTCAGTCAGTCTGTACCCCCCCACTCCCCAGCTATTGGTTAAAGAATGTGTGGGTGGGAAAGGTCCTTCCAAAAACACAGGAGCAAGCACAACAGGTGGTAAGTAGCAAGTCCCTAGTAAGGTCAGTCAGTAGCCTTTCAGGTAACATTCAATACATCATAGCTAAGAAAAAGGCCATGGGTCTCCATCGACCAGCTTCTGAGGACTTTCTGCGGACAATCCAAGTTAATGCCTCTGTTTACAAGAAAGAGAAGGATGTTTAAAAAAAAAAAACAGCCAAAGGGGGCGGAGTGGGGTGCACAACATTAAAATAAGTGTCTCAGGGACTTTTCTAATCCATGGGAGATTGCTCCTGGGCTCAAACTCCTCAAGCACTCAGATCAGGGCACCAGGTTTGTTCATTATAGAGATGGCACTTTCTGTCAGAGAGCCCCTCCCTCCCAGACAGTCTGCCCCACCTCCTCTTTAAAAAAAGAGGTTACAATTGAAAAATACTGTTTCTCTTTGACTCATTGAATTTAGACTCCAGATACCTGGGCAATAGGCTAAAATGTCCCTCGTGAACCTTCTTGAAGTGGTGTTAAGTGCTGCCCTGCCACTTTCAGATACTTTATAACAAAGCTACCCGTCTACACTGCCAACACTGTAACTACATTTCCTTATAACTCTGCTTTGATGTTTCAACCAACTTGAGCTCTCGAACTACCCAGGTAATAAAGACTTCTTTCACTAGTCCAGGGACCATGGCTTTGTATCTGCCTCCATCGGGGCTTTAATAGGTCAGTGTTTCAGTTACCTTATCCACTGAATCGCCAACTTGCTATTATCACTAGCCTCTCATTTCCATGAGAAAGGTAGAGAAAAAAATCTTTAACAAGGTAATGTGAGTGTTCTTATTATTCTGTAAGACTAAACACATAAATAAAGGGGACGGAAGGAAACTGAGGGACAGGAGCTGAGTGCTGAGAACAGGGACACGGAGAACAAAGGAAACAAGAATAAGCAGGTGGACACTGAGTTGGGACACACAAGCAGGCAGGACCGGGAGATCAGCATCTTGATATTCTGGCTATTCAGACACTTGAATGAGTAAGTGGGACTACAGCAAACGGATGTTGGCTTATTTTCTCCCCTTCAATGTACCAGCAGGAGCAGCAGCAAAACAATTTAAAAAAAAAAAAAAAGAGATCTGGTCAAAGGCTTGTGCAATTCCCAGCACACTATAAATCAGATGACAAAAGCCTAGAGTGTTCATCTCAACAGCCTCTCAAATTCCTTGGGCCTTCCCAAACTGATGCTTTTTTGGCTCCCTCCTCCTGGCTGTCATCTGCTAGACAGCACTGCCAGATAACCTGTACTACACACTCACTTAACTCTGGAAAGGTCGCTGTCTGGCCAAAGTTGGCCATGAATTGAGTGTATATTGAAATGGCAAAACTGTCCTTACCTGCTTGTTAGGTTTAGACTTGGAATCTAAGACTAAAGGCCCTGCTCCCCTGCCAGGTGATAAGTGACTATGTTAGATGCAAGGATGTATTTTAGCTGATCTCCCTGCTAGCCTCCCCCTTGGATGGGAAGACAAGTATCACAGCCTCACTTCCTGGTGGGCTTTTTGATAATTTTTTTTCTTTTTCTTTAAGACAGGATTTTGTTATGTAGCCCTAACAGAACCGAAACTCTTTGTAGACTGGCCTTGAACTCGTCTATAATCCTCCAGACTCTGCCTCCATGCCCAGCTAGAGTCTTTCTAAATAACCCAGGCTTGCCTTGAATACATTCAGTCACCCAAGCTGGCCTCCAACTCTAATGATCCTCCTGCTTCAGCATTCTGAATCCTGGACTCACAAGCAAGTGCTGTGATTCTCCTGGGTTGCTTTTGCCCACTAACACTTTCACCCAACTTTCCCTACAAGGCCAAGCAATTGGCTGCCACTAAATGAAAGCTTTTAGCATGCCTTCTAACTGGAGAATGAGTCAGTCCCGCTGCCAAAGAAGCCTCCCAGTTGGTCTCAGAAGCTGGAACCAGAGAGGGTGTTGCAAAAGGTAAAAGGCAACCCCTGGGCCACACCCTAGACTGCCTAGGATTAGTAAAGTGGTAGACGCCACCCCGGGCCACAACCACATCTCAACTCTCAACTAAGAAGAAGCCTACCCTTTCAGAAACTTTTCATATTTTTTCTTGTCTTTATTTTGTTTTGTTTTGGGAGGACAGGATTTTTCTGTAGCTTTGTAGCCTGCCCTGGAACTCACTCTTGTAGACCAGACTGACGACCTGAAACTCACAGAGATCCATCCACTTGCCTTTGCCTCCTGAGTGCTAGGATTAAAAGTGTGTGCAACCACTGTCTGGCTTTTTTCTTGTCTTCTGAACTAGGGTCATACCATATTTATTGCCCATGCTGGTAGGCCCTGAACTTGAGATCTGTCTGACTCAAGATCCTGAGTGCTGGGCTTACAGGAGAACACACATTTTCCAGCAGGATGGGAGGAACAGGATGCTGGCTGCTGAGGCACTTCCTCCTCTCTCTTCTCCCAAGAGGGCACACAGCACATATATTCACCCAGATCACATACTTACTCTTGTTTCCAGAGGACAACCCAGTTTGGCTACTTTTTTTGTTGTTGTTAAGTATGTTATTCAATTTCAAAAGCTGCTAAGGAGCTGTTAGTCTTAGCCAGCTCCTTGGAGAGGAACAATCAGAGCAATGGAGCAAAATACCAGATGGCTACTGTGGGGTCTAAAAGAAAAAATGCCGGGGGCTGGCTTATAAAAAAAAAAAAAAAAAACACTATCAGAACTTTCAAATAATTAACTCACATTTAATACAGGCTGAGCCAAAGGTCAGGGTCTAACCCTGAGGTCCGTAAACAATGGTGTGCCAGTGAACACTCAAGCTCAGAACAAGGCGTTTCCTCTTACTGTAGGGAGAGGTTTGGGGGTAACTCTCAAGAGAACTCAGCCTTCCACAGGAGCAGGGGATGTTACTGAAGACATGTGAGGACAGGTCTACAGCCACACAATCCTAAGGATGACCAGTACCTGAACGGGACAAACTAGGAAAGGGAACTAAGGACTCTTGATTGCTCAAGGGTTTGCTTAAAGGCCTATAGTTCCAAGCTACTCAGGAGAACGAGGCAAATGGATCACCTGAGCCCGGGATTCAGGGACGGCCTGAACATAAACCTATAGACTAAAACAGTAATACTAAAACCTTCTTAAATCCTTTTTGCTGTTGTTAGTTGGCAGGGGACCAAGACAGAGTTTCACTGTAGCTTTGGAGCCTATCCTGTAACTTGTTCTGTAGACCAGGCTGGCCACAAACTCAAGAGATCCTCCTGCCACTGTTGGGATTAAAGGAAAGGCGTGCTCCACTGCCACCCAACAATATTAGTCCCGTCCATCCAGAGTGTTCATAGCTGCCAAGGAACACCTGCTGCATAACCTCCATACTGATAACGCCATGGGTATGGGGGCCCCTAGGATTCAGAGCAATGGCTTACAGACACATTCTTGACCTGGGCCAACTCCTGCTTCAGCTGCTGCAGTCACAGAGTTTGAGTGTGTGGACAGGTATGGCCAGGACTGTCAATTTTCTGTCATTCACACTCACAAAGGTTGTACAGGATCATGGGAAAGGCACAGCCACAAAACAAAAAAGGAAAGTCCTAGCCATCTTACTGGGGGTTGGGTTGGAGGCTCTTGAAGGAAGGAAAAAAAAACGCACCTACTGATAGATTCCTTTCCAGACTCCTCCCCCCACTGCACCCGTGCAGGCCAGGGTGCAGAGGTGAAGCAATACTTTTCCCTAAAGGACAGCTAAGTGTAAATATTTGTTGCAGTTATAAAGCAAGCTCACTAGAGCCAGGCCCTTACAGAGCGCTGAAGCAACTGCAGGCAGAGGATGGTATAAGCCACCCTTGTCTTCCACCTTTCCTGGATGGGAAGGAAGGAACCAGGAAGGAACAGGTGAGAATGACACGGGTAGCAACGGGCAGCAACGGGTTCTGGTGAGTTCTGGTTCCCACCAGGGCCTGAGTACACACCAGCCTCACCATACGGGTTCCCTTAAGAGTGGGATAGAAAGACAGAAGCACCAAAGGTTGGTGGAAGATGTGAAAGGAGGGTGCCCTTCTAGCATCTAAGAAAAAAAAGGGGTGGAGGGATGGCGGCACACATTTTCTTAAACACTAGAAAAGATCCAAGACATTCTCAAAGCCGATGCTGTGATCCAGTTTCCTTCCAACTTTCAAAGTCTTTCGGCCACTTTCAATCTTTTCCAATCCGGTATGGCCTCAGGCAATAATTATTGTTGGGGTCCAGACTAGATCTCCCCTTCCTTTCAAAATGTATTCATTCACCAGCTAGCAACACACCCACTCCATTAGGTAAAAAGGTGTAAGACACCAACACCAATGCTACCTGCCACCCGTTACGACTGCTCAGAACATTCAAGCTGACATTGGTGATCGAGCCAAAGTTACACTAGGCCCCAGCTCAGGCTGCCCAGTCACAGAGCACCAACTCCCTAGAGTTGCCCACAGGGAGGTCCGGGAAATTTCACCAAACCGGCTCTCTCCCACATCCTCAGGGTCCCGCTCCCAGCTCCCAAAGTCCAAATTTCTTGCAGATCCCCTTTGCAAAGTCACCAAGAGGACCTTTCTGATCCTCTCCCATTTTACAACATTGCCCTAAGAGATCAAGGGTCTTGTCAAAACCACAGTGCCCATCAGAACGTTACAAATCTGGAAAGTCTAAAACTCTAGAATGCATTAAATCGCTTCTAATTTCAACTACCTCCCACCCTCGTCACACGCTCGCGAACCCCCCCACACTCTCACCCACTCAACACACCCTTCTTTAGCTCTGCCTGCAGACGTTCACACCCTCTCTTACCAGAGCTCCCCTCTCAACCACTTTAGACCCTGTCCCCATCACCACCCATGGCCTCCTACTCTGACCTCCGCTTTGCCACTGTGGCTGCTCTTCTACACTGCCTCACCTCACAGTATCGTCAGAAAACACTGCCTAGCAGTCCCTTACCTGACCCCCCTTCCCACCCGAAGCCACTACTCTCCCTGAGCACTCACTTCGTCCTTCTTGAACGAAACAACCCCTTTCTCAGGCTCCGTAGAGTCCAGGGCCATTTTCCCAAACTAACCCCCTTCCCTCATCCTGCATTCCAGCTTTCACTGTCTCCCTCCACTCTCACCCTTACCGGACTACATTTCCCTCGTGTGCCTGGAACTCCTTCCTGTTTCACCACCTCACCCTTCAAAGCACCCACAAACACTGTTGGGCCTCTCCATCAATTCCACTTCTTTACCGTCCAACCTTCTCTTCCCTTTACAACAGGGCACCCTCTGTAAATCTCACCCCCTTCACAAACATCTCGTGCCTAGGCCCCACTGAAAAATAAACAAACCCGATCTTCTCAGACCCCTAGTCCCATCAGACCATCTTACGATCCCTAGCCAGACTCCTTAGCCCCCCTTCTTCACCTTCCCTGATTCTCCATCTCTTCTAGAACTCACATACACACACAAAGGCTTCCGCAATTCCAATCTCTGATTCTCTGACCTCCAGACCATCTCTTCCACCCCGGGGTTCTAAAAACCCCCAGGTACTATCCAGGCTCCCCAATTCCCTTCCCGGACCCCGTTGCTTGCCTGGGCCCTCCCAATCCTTCCTCTAACCCTGCAATTCCGCCTTAAAACCCAGTTCTATTTCAATCGCACGATCATCACCTCAGTTGCCCCAGTTCCCCGCCCAGCCTTCCACAGCCTTCGACAGGTTTCCCGGATCTCATACCTAGCCTCCACTTTTTTTTTTTTTCCCCTCCAGACTGCCAACTGCTTCCTCAACCTCTGCTACCCCTCTGCGGGACTCCAAATCCCTTCCCGGTCCCGCCAACTGTTCTCAGGACCCCCCCCCCCATCCAGTGCCTCCCCGTACTCCCTCCCCCGCAGGACGCCACCCAGCCCGGCCCGCGGGGCCGCGCACCTTGCGCTGCTGCTTCTCCCAGGCCGGGTCCAACAGCAGGTCCCGGTCCCAGTCATCCTCCTGGGCCATGTAGTCGCCCATGCTGCCGCCGCCGCCCGCGCCATTGCCGCCGCTGCTCGGGCCGTACTGGTACGCCTGGTTCGCCGCGTGGTAGTCCACCATACCGCCGCCTCTCGCTAGCCCGCCAGCCGGTCCGCTCCCGCCTCAGCTCCCGCCCCTATGCCGGAGCCTCCGACTCAGCCGCCGCTTCAGCAGCTTTCAGCCCGCCCAAGACTGACGCCTGCGCGCTACGCTCGCGACGCCTGCGCACTGAGCCGCCGCCGCCGCCCTCCCGCGCGCGCGCACCTGAGGAGCCGTGCCCGACACCAGACGTTCGGCGCCTGCGTAGAACACACCTCCGGCTGCCCGCCTAGCGTGGGAGCCCAGGCGCCTCTCGCGTGAACGCGCGCGTCTGCGGCCCCCCGCCGCGCGCGGCATTCTAGGGTGGGCGGAGCCCAAGTCATGAATGATTCATAAGGCGGGGCTCGTCGTCCGGCTTTAACCTGTTTCGGGGTGGAACGTGTTCCCATTCAGCCATTCAGACGTAATCAAAATTTATTGGCTGCCTACTGTGTGCGAAACCCTGTTTTATGCCTCGGCCCTAAAGAAGTCAAAAAGCTCCTCATGAAACTATCGTCTAGAATCCCTGCATTGTGGTACATGGGGCCTCTGGTCTCAGGCCGCTGAGACTGAAGGATAGATATAGCATGCTTGGGGCCAGCCTAGGTTAGTTATATGGGAGGCCCCTATCTCAAATCAAATAAATGGTTGAGCTTAAAGCTAGGCCTGGGGACAAATACCTGTATGTCAGACTTGGCATACAGGAAGTTTGAATCTGGCCTGGACTATATGAGGACTTTATGAGAGAGAGAGAGAGAGAGAGAGAGAGAGAGAGAGAGAGAGAGAGAGAGAGAGAGAGAGAGAGAGAGAGAGANGAGAGAGAGAGAGAGAGAGAGAGAGAGAGAGAGAGAGAGAGAGAGACTGACTGGACTATAAAGACTTCAGGGTAGGTTCATGGAAAATTATATTTAAAGAAAACTCGAAGGATTCACAAGATATACATGGAGCTGGGTTAGATTGGAATAGAGAGATAAACAGTAGCTGGGAAAGCAGAGGATCTTTTTGGACTTGTCTGTCCTCACTCAACGAACACTAAACACCTACAATGTGCAGGCGCTGGCCTACTAGGAACAGAAACAAAAGCCTAATCAATTATCAAATGACTAACCTTGTAGTGGAGATGGGCAATAGTAAGAAACCTGGAAACTAGGCTTGGTGGTGCACTCCTTTAAACCCAGCACACAAAGCCAGCCTGGTCTACAGATTGAGTTCCAGGAAAGCCAGCGCTACAAAGAGGAACCTTATCTCTAAAAAACCAAAAAGCAAAAAAGAAAGAAAAGAAGCACACACGGGAAAAGAATAGTGCCTCATTAACAGGCGTCTGAAATCGGATTTGTTGTCCAGGTCACCTCCATCTTTAAACACAGTTTCAAGCTTCCTCCTCGCAGATGCTGGCTTCATCTTCTCTCTACAGGGTTTCTTCAAAAGTGGCCATCACACCAGCAGCCTTCTCTCTGCCTCCCACTTTCTTCTCCCTCCAGCCCCAGTTTGTTGCTGTTGTCTGTTTTTATTTGTTTTGTTTTAGTTTTTCGAGACAGGGTTTCCCTGTAGTTTTTGGTGCCTCTCCTGGAACTAATTCTAGTAGACCAGACTGGCCTTGAAGTCACAAAGATCTGGCTGCCTCTGCCTCCCTAGTACTGGAATTAAAGGCGTGCCACCACCGCCCAGCTGTTTGGTTTTTTTTAATTTACATTTATTTATTGTGTGTGGGGGGGGCAGGAGTGCGCGTGACACACGTGGACGTCAGACAGAGTTTGTCCTTGGCTTCTACCACTGGAGTCCTGGGAATCCTGCCTTGGACCTTCAGACTGGGCCACGTGGCTTGCTACCCCCTTCTCTTGCAGAATCTTTTTTTTTTCCCCCTGTACTGGATATTAAAGTTAGGACCTGCCAGATGAGCCCTCTGCCAATGGAACCTTATCTCCAGCTCTTTTTTTTTCCTTTGTATTTTGAGGCAGAGTCTCACTAAATTACTCACATTGGCCTGGGCCTTGGGATAATCCTGTTGCAGCCCCCAGGGTAGCTGGGAACACTGACTGTACGGCCAGGCCTCCCCCTCCTCTAGAAAACACACATTTGTCTGAGTCTGGAGGATTTCACTTGACATGATGGTTTCCACGCCACGTTTTTTTTTTCTTTGAGGCAGGGCTTCTCTGTGTAATCCTGGCTGCCCTGAAACTTGTTCTGTGGACCAGGCTGGCCTTGAACTCAGAGTTCTGCTTCACAGAGGCCAGCCTCTGCCTCCTGAGTGTTGGGGTTAAAGGTACGTGCCACTACCACTCAACCTTCACGTTTTCTTATGTGTGGAAATTTGGTTCTCATGCCAGCGTAGGCTTTAAAATAGTAAGAGTTTCTATTTACTATGGGGGAAGGTTCTGGGGTTTCAGACCCAGAGGGTCCTCCACATCTGGGTCCTGGTTTTCCTCTTAGCCTACCTTCCACTCTCTCCCTAGCTTGCTGGCCTCCTCGCTCCTGCCTCCTGACCGAAAGCTCCTAAGCTTGCAAGGCCTTTGCACACAGTACCGTGTTGTCTGTCTGCTGTACTTTCCCCACATTCCGAATCTCCATGACTCACAGCCTCCTCTTCTGCAGATCTCTGCTCTTCCAAGAGCCCGTCCCTGACCGCTTTATAGAAAATAGCTTTGTGGGTTGGAGGAGTGGAGGAGTGTTTTGTTGGAGCTCACCAGAGAGGAATTGGGGGTGTGCCTCAGCTGGTAGAGCCTAGAATCCAGTAGTGAGGGTTTGGGAGCATGGCTCAGAGGTAAAGGGCTTAGCTAGAATCCACCGGTGAGGGCCTGGGGGCATGGCCTACATACAGGTTGAATGCTTGCCTAACCGGAGGTGCTTAAGTTGCATTCAGAAGTCCGCTAAACAAGAACTGCCTCCTGCACCTTTGTCCATAATACTTTTCACTGTTGATTGATTGCTGTTCTGTCTTGGCTGTTTCTTTCCCCAAAATAGCAACCCACAAGGGAGGGAAGGGGACCTTTGCTTCAGATTCTGTTCTAGCCCTGGCCTCTAAAGCAGTGTCTGGTACCCAGAGGAATCTTACTGATCCGGAGTGAATTTATGAATGAATGGACTGAAAACCAGGTGTGTAACTCAGGTGTACACTCAGGAGGATCTTCTAGTTCAAGGTCAGTCTGGGTTACAAGGAGACCTTGTTTAACAAAACAAGACCTAAACACTGCTGCAATTAGGGGCTGGGAGACAGCTCGGCCGGTAAAGTTAACGCCAAGTCTAATGTCTTAGGGTTTCTCTTGCTGCAAGGAAACACCAGGACCAAATAACAAGTTTGGGAGGCATGAGTTTTATTTGGCTTACACTCTTCAAAGAGGCCAGGACAGGAACTCAAACAGGGTAGGAACCTAGAGTCAGGAGCTGATGGATGGGTGCTGCTTACTGATTTGCTCCTAGTGGCTAGTTCAGACTGCTTTCTTATAGAACCCAGGACCATCAGCTCAGGAACGGCCCCAACAACAAGGGGCTGTGTCCTCCCATCAATCACTAGTTAGGATATGGCCAGCAGGCTTGCCCACAGCCCAGCCCAGCCTAACCCTATAGAGGCATTTTGCTCCCCTCCCACCCCCATGGGGTTTCTCTTTAGCTTTGCAGCACATCATGGAACTATCTTTTGTAGACTAGGGTGGCTTCATACTCACAGAGATCCGCCTGCCTCAGCCTCCTGAGTGCTGGAATTAAAGGCGTGAGCCACCACCACCCAACTGGAGGCATTTTCTTTCTTTCTTTTTTTTTTTTTTTAAAGGTTTATTATATACAGCATGCTTTCCTGCACATCAGAAGAGGGCACCAGATCTCATTACAGATGGTTGTGAGCCACCATGTGGTTGCCGGGAATTGAACTCAGGACCTCTGGAAAAGCAGTCAGTGCTGTTAACCTCTGAGTCATCTCTCCAGCCCCTGGAGGCATTTTCTTAATTGAAGTTCCTTCCCCTCAGATGACTTTAGCATCTGTTGACATTAAGCTATGCAGCACACCTAATGATTGGAGTTTTATCTCCAGATCCTACACAGTAGAAGCATTCCTGACCTCCACAGGTGGAGTGTACACTACACCAAAATAAGCACAAAAAAATTCGAAATATTTTAACTTTGTTGAGAAAATCAGGGTGACCTCCTAGATTTGGGATCTGAACAAAGTGTGAGACCTTTACTAAAATAAGGACTCCAGGGAAAAGGCTAATTTTTATTTAAAGGTAGGGTCTCTAGTAGCCCATTTTGACATCAAACTCACTATTTGAGGATGTATGTGTAGCGCTCCTGCTTGGCCTAGGACTCTCGAAGTGGGTGTCATTGGCCAGCAGCCCTCTGCGGGTCTCAAATAAGCACAGCTGGTTCTATGTTGAGGGTGACGCACCCAGGTACCCTGAGGACAGAAGAGTGCAGATGCCCTGGAACTAGAGGACTGTGGACTATAGCGTGGGTTCTAACAACTGGACCCAGGTTCTCTACAAGAGTGGTGAGTACCTGTGATCACTGTGGTATCTCTCCAACACATTTTTCTTTGAGACAGGATCTTGCCATGTACCCCTGGCTGGCCTGGAACACAGATGCACCTGCCTCTGTCCCCCGAGTGCTGGGATTATAGTATGCACCATGACCAGCACAAAACTACTCCAGACTTTAAGACAGCAATGGCTGGTATGCCTGTTAGTCAGCGTTCCACAACCCAAAGTCTCCCTGTAGCTGGGCCCGATCTTAAGTTCCAAGTAGTCCTCCTGCCTCAGTCTCCAGAATACCAGGAAACCATGGCTGGCCCCTGTCCCTTGTTAACACTGTAAGAGAAATCTACCGAGAAGACTGCCTCCCAGGACAGGAGCAGACAGTGGAGTGTCATGGTGGCCCTGGGAGCAGCTTGAAGGGTGTGTGTGTGTGTGTGTACATGTGCACTCACTCACATTCTCTAGCCAGTAAGTCAGTCAGGAATGGACTAATGTCAGCCAGACTGAAAGCAGGGAAAGACAAGGCTGCCAAAGGACAAAGGTCATTTCTACAAGACAGTTGGCAGGGGGGCCAGCATACCAGGCCTACCCCCCCACCCCCACCATGGCCGGCAGCACCTCAGGCTGACTTCCCAACAGAAGTTATTGTTCCGTCCCCAGAGTTAGGGAGTTCTAGTTCCTGGTGCTTGCTCGTGGGGTCCGGAGACCAGAGCAAAGGGTGTGTGCCCCACCCTGGTTCACGAAGATAGGATCCTCTTAGGAATGTTGTGTGACTGCAGGCAACAGGGGAGGTTGAATAGGCAATCAACCCACTCACTGGTGTGACAGATGGGGGCCCCAAGGGAGATGGGAGTGGCCAAGGCAGAACATTTACAGGGTCACTTATCTCTAGTGACTTCACCCTGACTCTGCTCAAGGTCACCTGGCCAGAACACCTGGAATGCCTTGGGTGTGACCTGGATTGGGTGGCAGGGAGACGCTGACTCGGCAGGCAGTCTGGTAACCTCTCTGACCAGAACAGCAGAGGCCAGCCAACAACCTTGGTGACAGACTCCACTGCCAAGTGAACGCTGACTCCCGATTCCTTTCTCTGGTGAATCAGGGAGTTTTGGATTACTGAAAGAAACAGGTGAAAGGCTGTTAGAGGAACAGGAGCAAACTACTTAAAGCTCTAAGTGTGGCAGATGTGCATACATGGAGATCAGCCTCCCAAGGGCGGGGATTACAGGTGTGCTCTTTGTGACACGGGACTGAACAAATCGGAACTAAGCTATAGCCCTAACAAATCCGACAGGCAGCCACCCAGCCTCTGTGAACCCCGTGAGGCCCCCAGTGTGGGGTTATACAGGTATGTACATCTTATTTGAGCAGCAGTTTATTGACCGATCCCTTCCACCTGCTTTTAAAGACAGGGTCTGATGTAGCTAAGAGTAGTTTTAACCCCTGATCTTCCTGCCTGTACCTCCCAAGTGTTGGGACTGGCAGGCCACCACTCCCAGGAGGGCACTGGCCAGATGCCACCTCCAACTCCACCCCACCAGTTGAGGAAGTGCCATACTCTCTCCTTTCTAGATGAGGGCACCAATGACGTGTTAAAGACACAGCCCAATCTCTGCTCCCTCAAGAGCCCAGGGCCCCAGGGTGGCAACTCCCCAAGCTGTTCACCATCCTGGCTCATCCTGGGCTGACTCAGTCAGGAAGGAGGGGCAGGAAAAGGCTATAGGGTGGGGCAGAGGAGGAGGTGGAGGGGAAAGGCCTCAGCTCAGGCCACAAGTTGGCTCTCTGAGGGCAGAGGCAGGAGACAGCAGGGAGGAGTGAACAAGTCTTTATTAAAGGCACACACAGTTACTGGGAGGAGGCCATGATGCTGGACACACCTGTTGAGAAGGAGAAACCCAGGTCAATTTGGGAAGAGGAGGAGCCACCTCCCAGGGAGTCTACGGCCTTCAGGCAGTTTGGTGCTATAGCTTAGTGGTTCTTAATAGTCTGTGCCTCAGTTTCCCCATCTGTAAAAAGCATCTCTCTTATAGGATTATAGACTACATGAAGAGCTTGAACACACCTGGTACTAAGTATGGTGTGCATTGTTCTGGTTACTTTCACAAGTTACCAGGCAGACAGTTTCACTGGCCTGCAGACAGAACCTTCTATGGAACTCTGAGACAAACATGGTGAGCACTGCCTGTAGCAGTGAGGGTGCCCCATGTGGAAACGACACAGCTCTCTGCTGCCCAACTTGGCTACTAGCTCCCTGGCGCCCATCACTACAGCCGGAGTTGGGAGAATGGGGAGGGAACCTGTCCTCCTTTCACGGCATTTCCTCCCCTGACAGAAGAGTGAGGCAGGACACCTAGCTAACTGCCCAGTCGCTTAAAGACAGCAGTTTGCTAGGTAGCCTAGGCTGGCCTTCTACCTCCTGGGAGCTGAGACTAAAGACAGGAGCCGCAAGCCACACCTGCTTTTGTTCTCTCTGGGTTGGTCTGTTTACTCAGTGCAATGGTGACAGAGGTCACTGACATTCATTGAGCTCTGCTCCTGACCCTGGGCTACGTGCCCCAACAACTTAACCCCCCTTCACGCGGACCCTTCCAGGGGGTAGGCACCATGCCATTTCTATTAGTTCCAAGTTACAGTGAGCAAACTACCTTATGGTAGGACCAAATGACTCATACACGAAGAACCACAGGCTCCATCATAATTGTTAGCGTCACTTGCCTTTTTAAAATAGGAAACTGAGGCACAGAGAAGTAAGACTAGCCTGGCACAGGTGAAGCAGGGAAGGGATACACCCTGCCAGGCCCCTCTAGGTCCTAGAAAGAGCTAGAGACAGAGAAGGCCACCCAGCACCCATAACTGGATCTCCTTGGATGCAGATGCAGGCCAGGAAGGAAGGGTCCACCCCGTGCTCTGCTCTGATGAGAGTACCGCAGCTCCCAGTCCAAGGCCCCAGGCCACTCACTGTCAAAGTCGATCTTCTCCACGATGTTCTTGGGCTTAATGCTCTCTTCCTGGCTGCAGATGAAGATCTGCCCCGACTCGTCGGCGCTCCAGCCATACTTGCTCATCCATACCTTAAGCTGGTTGTCTAAAGGTGACATGGGCAGGGTGGAGGTGTTGGTAGCCTGAAGTCTATCTAATCCCAGAGGTTTTGGAGGCAGGGTAGTCAGGGTTTGCCAACCTAGGCCCCCCTTTGGCCTCTAGGCAACTCGTGCCTTCAGGAGGCTCATTCTGCACTTGGCCACCAGGGGGTGCTACTAGCCCCCACCCTTTTAAAATTCTCCTGGAACTCTGTAGACCAGGCTGACCTCGAACGGGCAAAAATCCACGGCCTCTGCTTCCCAACTGCTGGGATTAAAGGCCTGCGCCACCTGTTTCATTTTTGAGAAGTAGTTTCTTGTTGCCCAAGGTGGCTTGGAACTCACCATGTGGCTGAGGAAGACTTAAACTGCTAATCCTCCTGCCTCTCTCCCAAGTATTGGGATTATAAAGTGTGTGACTCCAGGCTCAGTTTCCCTTAGTGCTCCTTTCTATTTCATTCTATTTTTTTAAAAGACTTATTTATTGATGTATACAGTGTCCTGCTTGCACACCAGAAGAGGGCACCAGATCTCATTATACATGGCTGTGAGCCATCTATAATGAACTCAGAACATCTGGAAGAGCAGCCAGTGTTCTTAACGGCTGAGCCATCTCTCCAGCCAATTGTATTTATGTGTGCAAGTGTGAATGGACACAGGGTTCGAGAGAACATAGAATTTCTTGGTGCTTGTGAACCACCCACCATGGTTCTCAAAACTATCTTTGAGATTGAGCAGCAACTGCAGGACCCTCTCCAGCTCCCATGCTTCTTTTTGAAAATGATTTTGGTTTGGAGGGAACTTTGAAGTCAATCCGACCAAGGCCCACCCGTGCTCACTGTCACTCCAGAGCAAAGGCCACTGGAAGTCTCACAAGACTGCAAGGGCAGCTGCCTGAATCATGCCGCTCTGCTTCCACAGCACACATGACAGAGTGACCACCTCAAGACACTGGGGCCCCTGCCAAATGCTGTCCCTCTAAAGTAGCCTCACTACCCTTGGCAGCACCAGTTACTACAAGATGCAAACATCTTGTCCATTTTGCTCCATCTAAGAAAAAGATCTGAGCTTTTGTAGTCACAACCACGGTCAGCATCAGGACCATTGTCTGACACAGCTGACATTCAAATATCTTACCCTAAGGCCCATGCTTGTCTGCAACTTGACAATCCTCTTGCCCCAGCTTCCAATCACTGGGATTACAGGTGGACACACCTGATGGGAGCAGCACCTCGTTTTTGAGCGAGGGTCTCACTTTATGGCTCTAGCTGTATTCAACTCAGCGATTTAGAGGGACATCCTATTCCAAACCCTTAGCCCTTCTCTGGACCAAGTAATGCCCTAGAAATTGCGTGATGGAGTCCCCTGAGCTGGCTGAGCTCCCATGCCCCAACCACCTGCACCTTTGCAGACTGACACAAACACCACCAGGCCTCACCAGTCAGATCTCCAAGCATCTCAGCAAGCAGCCAGCGGTCGATGTGCTGGTACGTGATGCCCACCACATGGCAGATAACTGTGGAAGACAAAGACTGTGAGAGACTGTCGGAACACAGGCTAAGAATGGAGCTGTGCGGAATTCTGAGTGCTTATGAGAAAACTCCAGGAAAATTGGATCGTGACCTTCGTTTCTGTTCCTTCTAAACATGGGATGTTCTTGGAATGTGCTTTTATGCCGAGTACATAAGAGGGGGTTTGTTTCAGATGACACATAGCTGCTTACATTTATTATTCAAAAAAATGTTTCCCAAGGCAGAAGCGGTGGCAAGGGCCTTTAACTCAGAAGGCAGAGGCAGGTGAGCTGAGCTTGGGGCCAGCCTGGCCTATAGAGAACTAGTTCCAGAACAGTCAAGGTTACAGAGGAAACCATGCCTCAAAACAATCAACAACAAAGCAATAAACAAAAAAATGCTTCCCAGCGGCTTGAACTCATGTGAACTTTGCTCATATGATTCTTCTTAACCTTCAAAATATAAACTGTCGGATACTCTTAATAAAGCTGGCTGCTACAAGAGGCTTCAGCCTGCTTCATCCACTGACTCTGGAACAGTGAAGAAAGACCATTTCTTAGGACCTTGCTGACCAAGTCCCTCAGGAACCCAGACTCAGGAAGACTCACATTTTCGGACAGAGTCTTCAAAGCCAGTTATGCCTTCCAAGAGGTCCATGTTCTCGTCCAGGGCTTGCTGCAAAAGAAATGACACCCACAGTATTAACGCCAACAGTGCTATCTGCATTCATCAGCCAGAGTGCTGATGTTCTGGAGGCTGGGGCAGGAGGACCTCAAGTTCCAGGCCAGTCTAGGTTAACTGTCTCAAAATTTAACAAATAAGCAAATCTATTGCTGGGTATGGTGGTAATGTCTGCAATTGTCTGATATTTCTATAGCCTTGCCTTGGATGGAGCAGAGCAAGGCCTCAATCACTTCTCAGCTGTTCAAGGAAGGGCTGTAGAAACACACATGCTCACTGCCGACCCCGGCAGGCTGGAGGCCCATGAGAACTGTGGGCTTTTATTTTTTTCCCTCCTCTCCCATTTTTTTTTTTTTACTATGTAGCAAAAGCTGACCCCAACTCTTTCTCTAAAGGGCTATGTCAGAAGGTAGCACTTTATTCTTATTCGTGTATATGTGGGTCTGTATGTGAGTATGAGCAACTGTGGGTGAGTGCCTGGTGGCCAGAAGAGGCTGCCCAACAAGGATGCTGGGAACCACATTCTGATCCTTTGCAACAACACCTACCATGTTATTTTTTAAAGACTTATTTATATATATGTCTTATGTATATACTTATGTATATAGTGTTCTGCCTGCATGTGTGCTTGTGGCCAGAGGAGGGCATTACAGATATCATTACAGAAGGTTGTGAGTCACTGTGTGGTTGCTGGGAATTGAACTCAGGATCTTTGGAAGAGCAGGCAGTACTCTTAACCTCTGAGCTATCTCTCCAGTACCCCTTTTCTTTAATTAAAAAAACCTTATATATGATATATTATTTTATGTGTATGGGTATTTTGCCTGCATGTACATCTATGCACCATGTGCATGGCCAGAAGAGCATGCAGGAACCCCTGGAGCTGGAGTTACAGATAGCTGTGAGGAAGAGCTTAACTGCTGAGCCATCTCTCCAGTCCCTGGCCTGGAACTCTATCCTCAGCCTCCTAAGAACTGTACTTCTGGTGGTGGTGCACGCCTTTAATCCCAGCACCCGGAGGCAGAGGCAGGTGGGTCTCTGTGAGTTCGAGGCCAGCCTGGTCTACAAGAGCTAGTTCCAGGACAGGCTCCAAAACTACACTATCTCAAAAAGGAAAAAAAAGAAAGAAAGAAAGAAAGAAAGAAAGAAAGAAAGAAAGAAAGAAAGAAAGAAAGAAAGAAAAAGGCACTTCAGGCAAGGGCCACCCGCCTGGGTTAGCATTCCCTGGGCAGCTGCCCATGTGAAGGCTGGACAGACAGAGTGCTCAGAGCAGATGAGCAGAGTTTTCCACCTGACAGCACAGGACAAGGAGACAGGGTCAGGGTCAGACCGAGCCACATGGGCGCAAGGGCTTATCTGCCAGTCCTGGCTCTATGTGAAGATGGGGAGAGAGGACAGAGCCTGGGACTAAGCAGGCACCACTGTTTTTGCATGTTTTGCATGACAGGTTCTCACATAGCTCAGGCTGGCCTCAAAGTCTCCGTGCAGCCGAGGATGACTCTACTGCCCCCACCTTCTAGAATTGCAGACATGCTCTAACATGCCTGGTTTATGAAGAACTGGGTGGGGATGGCACCCAAGGCTTCCCACATGCGAGGCAAGTACTCCAGCACCCAAAGGACATTACCCAGAAGGCTTGAAAGTGGCACGTCTCCAGCAGGTCCCCAAGGTACAAGATCTGTCGGATGGGCCGCTCTTCTTGCTGGCATCAGGACACATTAAGGAATCAATGCGGAAACCTGTGGAGGCTACGGTGTGGATCTAGCCCACCCCTCTTCACTCATCTTCTCCTAGCTGCCATTTTTTTAAAACAGAAAAAGAGGGGGCTGGAGAGATGGCTCAGTGGTTAAGAGCATTGCCTGCTCTTCCAAAGGTCCTGAGTTCAATTCCCGGCAGCCACATGGTGGCTCACAACAATCTATAAAGAGGTCTGGTGCCCTCTTCTGGCCTGCAGACATGCACACAGACAGAATATTGTATACATAATAAATAAATAAATATTTAAAACAGAAAAAGAACTGGGAATTAGGATAGGGATGTGCTTCAATGCTTGTGTACTTGCCTCACGTGTGAGGGTTTGGGTTCCATCCTCAACATCACAAAAATACCCACCACCTGAGAGACAGAAGCAGCAGCAGATCTCTGGGAGTTCAAGCACAGCCTGGTCTACACAGCAAGTTCTAGGCCAGCTAGGGTCATACAGTCAAGACCCTCAAAATAAATGCATGAATAAAAGTAGATAGATTCTGAACGAGCAGGATGGTCTAGCAGGTGCCAGTTGGTGGTGGTGCACGCCTTTAATCCCAGCATTAGGGAGGCAGAGCCAGGCAACTCTCAGTTCAAGGCCAGCCTGGTCTACACAGCGAGTTCCAGGACAGCCAAGACTGCCACACAGAGAAAGCCTGTCTCAAAAAAGCAAACAAAAAGAGATGGTCCAGCAGGTAAAAATGCTGGGTACAAGTCTAACGAACCAAATCCCCAAAACCCACAGCGGCCTACTCTTAATTGTCCTTCGAATCCACATACACTCAGAGACACATGAGTGCCATACAGCATCACCCAAATTCTTGGAGCCCACGGTGGAAGGGAGAACTGACTATTCCAAGTTGTCCTCAGACCCGCATTATGTGAGACACACGAGTACCACCAGCACCTGAGGCTGACCCAGCGTCAAGCCGAGTCCAGAGCGGGCACTGGTTGTTTGGAGGTATGCCCAGATCCCTCCACCTACCCCGCTTCCCAGCCGCTGGAAGGAAGGATACATGTGCCTGGTCGATCATACATTTACACAAGGTGAAGTCGGTGTGGGGCAGGTTGGTGAGGGCTTTCAGCAGAATCTGGGCAGTGACCGTGGTCTGAAAGAAGGCCGGGTTGAACTGGTACCTGAGAAGAACAAGAGACATAACAATGGTGGCACCTCGCAAAGCCAGCCATAGTGGCATGTGCCTGCAATCCCAGCACCCAGGCAGATCACAACTTTGAAGCCAATCTGGGCTTATTTATACAAATGGATAAAATGATAGTCCTTGAATGCCATGACAGACAGGCAGGGAGCTGCTGTTCTTTTTAAATTGATATTTATTGAGCTGTACATTTTTCTCTGCTCCCCTCCCCACTTCAATCCTCCCCCAAGGTCCCCATGCTCCCAAAATCAGGAGATTTTGTCTTTTTCTACTTTCTACTTCCCATGTAGATTAGATCTATGTAAGTCTTTCTTAGTGTCCGCATTGTTCTCTAAGTTCTCTGGGACTGTGGTTTGTAAGCTTGCTTTCTTTGCTTTATGTTTAAAAACCACCTATGAGTGAGTATATGTGATAATTATCTTTCTGTGTTACCTCACTCAAAATAATGTTTTCTAGCTCCATCCATTTTCCTGCAAAATTTCAAGCTGTCATTTTTTTTCCTGCTTTGTAGTACTCCACTGTGTAAATGTACCACATTTTTCTTATCCATTCTTCGATCAAGGGGCATTTAGGTTGTTTCCAGGTTTTGGCTATGACAAACAAAGCTGCTATGAACATAGTTGAGAACATGTCCTCGTGGCATGATTGAGCATCCTTTGGATATATACCCAAAAGAGGTATTAATGGGTCTTGAGGAAAGGTTCTTTCCTAATGTTCTGAGAAATCGCCAGGGAGCTGCTGTTCTAGTCTGGAGTTTGGAAGCTAGGAATTGTGTGGGCTCCAACACCAACTGTATCTTCTATGTAAACTTAATTGCCCTGCTCTGGACAGGAAAACAGTTAATCTTCACAGCCACCAAAAAGGGTAGACACTGTCACAAACTCACAAAGGAATAAGGTTAGACCAGGCCACCTACATTCAGACTTTCCCACAAGACACACAGCCTGTAATACAGGCTAGCACAGTGAGCACTCAAGGAGCAGCCAGCACCGCCAGCAAACATCTCCACTGCACAGCTGCAAAAGCTAAAGCACATCAACCAGGGCACACCATCAGCAGAGGTAGGGGGACCTCTGAGTTCAAGGCCAGCCTGGTCTACACAGCAAGTCCAGAGCCAAGAGACCTTGACCCAAAAACCAAGATACCAAAATAAACTAAGTCATACAGGGGGTAGTGTACCAGGAAAGTATCCACTGTACTTGTTAGCCTGAGGGGAGACCCCAGGAGTTTAAGGCCAACCTGAGCTATATGGTAAAACGCTGGGTGGGTCTAGGGGGAAGCTGTGCCAGACAAGTTCTTAATCCCTGCACTTGGGAGAATGAGTTCAAGGTCATCTTGATAGCAAGTTTAAGGCCAGTGGGAGCTATAGGACCCTGCCTAAAAATATAAAAACCAAACTAGAAAAGGGGGCAGAGAGATGGCTTAGTCAGTAAAAACACTTATTGTGTAAACTCCTCGATGACCCAAGTTCAAACTCCTGAACCCATAAAGATGGGCTGTAGTGGGTATATTCGTAATCCCAGAACTCCTGTAGTCAGGTAAGAACAGTCTTCTAGAAGTATGGAGGCCAGAGGCCAGGTAGCCTTCAAAGGCAGAAACTCCAGAAGGTGGAAAGTGACAGGCAAGGTAGCACACGTCTTTAATCCCAGCACTCAGGAGGTAGAGGCAGGTGGACCTCTGTGAGTTTGAGGTCAGCCTGCTCTACAGAGGGAGTTCCAGGACAGCCAGGGATATGTAGAGACCCTGTCCCCAAAACCAAACACACAAAAAAGATGTAAAGCAAGAACTGACTGCTCCAAGTTGTCCTCAGACCTCCACACTTGCTGCACTCACACTCGTAAGAAAAAGGAATGAAAAAAACACTTAAGCCAGGGAGGCATAGAAACTTGTCTGCAATTCCAGCCTCTGAAGGTGAAAACAGCAGATTCCAGGAGCAAGCTGGTTAGCGAAGAGGAACTGGTTCAGTGATGCGGGGTTCACTAGGACACTGACTCAAGAAGTAAGGCAAAAGAGCGACTGAAGATGACTCCTGACATCAACTTCGGGGTATCACATGCATGTGCACACGCACATTCTTCCCACAGACATGCACATGCGCGCGCACACACACATAAAAATGGGAGAAGACAAAGGGCTCTAACCCAGTGCTGACAGGAAGATGCTAGAACAGAGCTTGAGTTACGTGATTACAGCCGAGCTCATAGCAAAGAGCCCGAGCTAAGCTGATTTTGATGCAAATACCTGAAGCCAGGCCTTAGAGCTCGACAGTGGTAACCTAAGGTGGGGGTCTGATAGGGCAGAGCATGCGGCAGAGGGCCAGCGGCACCAGCAACATGGTTGTTCGTTTACAGTATTTTGTCAAGCAATAGAACTGTTTTAAAAGATGAGCTTGTATATTTTGTAGTTAATTAAAAACAAAAGGAACAACAACAACAACAAAAAAAAAAAACCCTGCCCTGACTTGCTTAGCTTCCTAGCTTACACACCAAAAGAGCAGCCACATCCTGCAGCTTGCCCCGGGCACGTAGGCACCCAGTTCCCTACCCAGAGTGGCATCCTGCTGCTGGCATGAGGGTGGGAGAGGACAGACACTCACAATTTCAGGACAGCCAGGTTGGCCTCCAGATCATAGGCATTCTCCTTGGCCTGTGTCTCCACATACCGTTCCAGGGTCGCCAAGTTCTCAGGATTGTACCTGGAAGGGAATCATGATGGGTGAGTGGCCTGGCATGGCACCGCATGCCTTTCATGGGGGGGGGGGGAGACACACAGATAGGACGGGCAGGACTGCAAGCCTGAGTTAGTCTGAGATGTATGGTGAGAACCTGTCTCAAAAGGAAGCGGGAGACAACCAAACAGACAGACAGCGATGGGTAAACAGAGGGCTAAGGGGCTGCCACTGTAATTCGTTAACGTGAAGGTCACTCTCCCATTCTACAGCTTTAAATGTGGCCCTGGGGTATTCCTCCCTTTATTAGCCTTTTAATAAACCTACATTCGTTCGATTTTACAATAAATAATAAAGTTAGTACCATCCATTAGATCTACCCAGAGAGCTGACCAACTGTGCATTTTCCAGTAGCCCTACTGGAGCCAGGCAGGATACCTCCAACCTCAGCTAGTCTCCGCAGCCTGTATATGTGCCTTCCTGAGCATCTACTGGCATCCTCTTGGATCCCCTTCCGACCCAGTTCTATTCTCTCCTGCCTAGGACTACACGTGACTTGCCCTGGCCTGGCCCTGATCTGTCCTTGTTGTCACTATTGAAAGGTGTTGTAGCCCGGCTGGAACGAGAACCTAAGTCCAGGAAAGCAGGACCCGTGGGTGTCTCCATCACCTCCGGTTCCCACTGGCCGAGTAGATAGCAGTGAACCTTATGTTTGATGGTTGACAAGAGCGAAGAAGTGAGAGACTAAGAGACTAAATGACGCTGAGAGTCTTGGGCGGCGGTAAAAAGGAAAGCCAAGGGACGGAGGGAAACCTGGAGAAACACCACTCTGGATGAGCATAGAGCCCTGGCCACCCCTGGCTGGCTCCCCATCTTCTCCACCCCGCTTGGCCAGAGAGCGCCCTCCAGCCGAGCTCAGACCTGTCGATACCCTTGAGCAACTTGCCCACGTTCGCTCTCATCTGCTCAAACATCGCCATGATCACTGTCGCCTTCCGCAGCCCCAGCCGGAGTCGAACACCAGGCCCAGTGCACGGTACTCGAGGGCCGGAAGAAAAAACGTGCAGGAAGAGGAAACTACGTCATCCCCACGCTCGAGCTCCTACAGGAAAGGCGAAGGGAAAGGAACTTCCGGCAGCCGCCCCAGCTTTCCGGCTACCACGTGACTTCTTCCCAGCAGTCGTCATTTTTTTGCGTGTGCATTGGTCTCACTTGAATGGGACCAACAGCGTGAGAAAAGGTTTAGTCTGCCTTATTACGCAGGCGCCGGGAGGCGGAGCTAAGCTTTTCCCGGGCCGCTGCAAACCTTGTGCAGAAGCTCCGGACGCGCATGCGCCGGAGGTAGACACGAAAGACGCCGGAGTTCTCTGGACGCATGCGTAGCCATAAACGCGTCTAACCGCGCGAAGGCTGCAGCGGTTTTCTCTTTGCGTTCATTCCGGTGCGAAGTGCTCTCTGAAGCCCTTCTTGCCCCTGAAACAGTATCCAGTACGCTCACTTCCTCACTATTAAGTCCTTGGTCTGTGATGTCACCCTGTTCGCTGGGGAGGCGAATGGCTCATGCACCTGGCGTGGCACTCTGGAGTCTCCGGGCCCCGGATAGTGGCTATTCAACAAGCGCCCCGTGTTTAACATAGATTCCTTACACTTTAGGCGCGGTGCGCAGGCATGTCCCATGTGGGCAGGAGCCCTGAGTGCATTCACATTGGTACACCCGGGAACCCAGACATGTGCACCTCGCGGACACCTTCACAGGCTTGCTGGAGTTGTCACTTAAGTGACGTGTATGTGCCGCGAGTAGACAGGCCTACACGCTACTTAGAGCCAGCTTGTGCAGACTTGCAACCTCTTGACTCCAAGTCTGAGGTTCTACTGTAACTTGTGACTCCTCCCAGAATGGGAGAGAGTTGGGGAAAGGATGCTGGGTCAGCCTCAGGTTGCAATTAAGATCTTTTGCATTTTATTTACATAGTAACCTTCTGGGAGTAAAGGGGAGTCCCACGAGTCCCTGGGCAATCAGGCTCTTAGAACCCTGGGGACAGGGGTGGAGCCCTCTGCACAGCCTTGCAGCTGGGGCAGGAAG
This sequence comes from Alexandromys fortis, assembly GCF_014885135.2. NCBI lineage: Eukaryota > Metazoa > Chordata > Mammalia > Rodentia > Cricetidae > Alexandromys > Alexandromys fortis. Next base: position 777,478 of record NW_026068048.1, read on the forward strand.
CGAGAGTGGGGAGGGGGAAGGCCACAGCCCGCAGAGTCAAGGCGGGCCCAGGACTTGTGGAGACAGAGGGTAATACTAAAGCTCGAGCCCTGAGGCCCTGCTGGCCCCTGGGCACCGGCCCAGCCGCGGCCTCCAGGGATGGCCCTTGTAGATGCCGACATCTTTACTAAGGACCCCCGGGAACACTATGATCTATTGCAGCGACTGGGTGGTGGAACCTATGGAGAAGTCTTCAAGGTGAGAAAGCCCTTCTGCCTCCTTCATCGGCAAACCTAGGATAGTTGGGGTGAGGCCGACAAACAAGGCAGGACAAGAGGAAGCCAGGCCTTGGGTTTGGCTCAGAGATGCTGAGGGTGGCCAGCTATGGAGCCTGCCTGATGGCCAACTTCCCCTTTACAAGGCTCGTGACAAGGTGTCTAAGGACCTGGTGGCTTTGAAGATGGTGAAGATGGAGCCTGGTGAGAGAGTCCCCAGAAACTCCTTCCCCACCCCTACCTCCCCTTACCTCTTAGGACAGGGATCATGTCCATAAGGCACTGTTCATAGCCACTCTTCTCTCCTGCTCTCCTCGCAGATGACGATGTGTCCACCCTTCAGAAGGAGATTCTCATGTTGAAAACTTGCCGCCATGCCAACATCGTGGCTTACCACGGCAGTTACCTCTGGTGATGTCTTAGCCCATCCCCCAGCCCCAGCCTCTCATTTCTGATCAAGCATCCTTAACCAGGTCCTCAGTCCAAACCTACCATTTGTGACCCAGATAACCTAACTTGACCTCCGACCTGAGGATCCCCACTTTTAACTGGGGCATCCCAGCCTGATTCCCAGTCTGAAATTCCACCGTTTCTTACTGAGTACTCCTTAATCTAGGGACTAATCAAATATCAGTCTGCTCCCTGCATCGCCCGTTTTGCCCTGCTTCCTTAACACGAACCCCAAAGTCTTTGGCCCCTAAGATCATGTCTCAGTTGCCCTGCTGATGACATCAATTCCTCAGACCTTGCGCTCTGGGCCTCTTTATCCTGTCTACCTCTCCGTGAGCTCTCTGCCCTGTCCCCTAAGTCAGCCTGGGATGGCACAGGGGTGTCCTAGGATTGGAACCCAAAGACCTAAGTTCTAGTCACATTGCTCCAGCGTGTGCATTTCCTGGCCCATCCTCAACCTCCTCTCTCGTGGGAAGGAACGAACGGGACACTCTGGTGGGCAGGGGAAGTAAGATAGCCTCAAGCTCCTCCCCCAGCCTCTTCTAGAGGTCACCATCATTGTTATCCCTGCTCTCTTGACCCCCTGTAGGCTGCAGAAGCTCTGGATCTGCATGGAATTCTGTGGGGCTGGTTCTCTCCAGGACATCTACCAAGGTTAGAGGAAGGACAAGGGGACCCAGGCCCCCCCTCAACCTCCAATCCACCCCTCTGGTCCCTTTGAGCTTGTATTCTGGGGAGTGCCTTTGTGGTCCACACTTCATGTCCACCATGAGTCCCTCCCCTGGGCCCAGCTGGATGATGATGGGAACCCTGTGATGACCCAGCCCTCTAGCACTGTGGGTCCTGCCTTTCTTTCCCCAGGCAATAATCCCTTCTGCTTCCATGTCTTTTTCTTTGTTTTGGTATCTATATTTTCTTGCCAAAACATTCTTGGGTTAGGGTATTTCTGCATTTTCTTTCTTTTCTTCCAGCATTTGTTATTATTGTTATTGTTATTATTTTGGAAATGGGAGTCTCACTATGTAGTCCTGTCTTGCCAAAACTTACTCTGCAGACCAGGCTGGTCTCCAACTCACAGAGCTCTACTTACTTCTGCCTCCCTAGTGCTGAGATTCAAGGCATGTGTTGCCTGGCCTGTTTCTACATTTT
>NW_026068048.1:779387-786035 GCF_014885135.2 Alexandromys fortis
TTTTTTTTTTTTTTTTTTTTTTTTTTTTTTTTTTTTTTTGAGACAGGGTTTCTTTGTGTAACAGTTCTGGCTATCCTGGAACTCACTTTGAAGACCAGGCTGGCCTCAGACTCACTGAGATCCACCTGTCTCTGCTTCCCAAGGGCCAGGATTAAAGGTGTGCGCCGCCGCCACCACCACCCAGATTGTTTCTACATATTCTATCTCAGATTAATTGCTCAGATTTTTGGGCAGTCAATGAATTTCTAGATCTAGCCTGCAGCTTGACTTTCAGGGAACTTTGAGAGTAGGAGTTGGATAGGCCTTTTATCCCTTTCTCTTCTCTTCTCCCTTCCTCTCTTTCTCACACACACACACACACACACACACACACACACACTTACTTTGTTTTTTGCCACAGTGTGTTTTGAACCTAGAGTCCTGTTTGTTAGACAGCACTCTGAGCTATATCCCCAACCCTCTTTTCTTTTAAATTAATTTATCTGTTCTTTGAGATTTTTTATATATGTATACATATGTTTTTGTCACACATCTTCAGCTTCTAGACATTCTCCCAACACTCTTTTTTTCTTATTATTTTGGTCTTAAACTTGCGATCTCAGTACCTCAGCCTCTTGAGTAGCTAGGACTACTGGTCTGTGCAACCAGGCCCTACACCTCAGCCCTCTCTGAAGTTCTGGTGCTCACCTCTGTCTCATTGTCTCTCTAACTCCCTCTAGCCCACCTGAAATGTCCAAAAGGGGGAAACTTTATTAAAGGTCCTCAGACATCGAACTCGGTGGTAGAATGCTTGCCTGGCAGGAGGGATCAAGGTCCCAGGTTTTATCTGGGCAACCCAGAACCTACCCCAGAATGGGAAACTGCAGCCCATAGACAGGAGTGACTCACCCAGCCATTATGCGGGACCTGCTTTCTGCCACCACCCTCTGTCATCTTTCTTTCTGTGTCTCTTCCCCAGTCCTGCTTGTCTCCTTGGACTTGGCGCCCTGTTCGTCTCTCTCTGCTCCGACCCCCGGGCTCTGTCTCTGCATCACTGCCTTTATTCATCTTACCTGCCCTCACATCACCCCTTCCTAGACTCCCAGGATACCACTGTCCTCGTGGGGGAGGCTGCTCGCCCACATCGCCCTGGCCATTGCCCTCTGTCCCCTGCCCTTGTTCTTCTTTTCACATCCCTGCTCCTGCCTCTTAGGGTAGCCTGTGGACCAGCATGAGTAAGATGGCATAGCCCTTCCCACACACATTTCCTGTTGTTGTTTCTGCTTCTGTTTTTTCTTACTAATTATTAGCATATTAACATCTTATATCATATATTTTTTCTTAATCTTATTTATTATTATTTATTAGTTTTTGAAATAACAGACAAGAGCTCCAGCACTGAGCTATTCCTCTGGCTGTAATTACCATCCTATATTTTATTTCTTATGGCGTGTTCTCTCCATGAGAGTAGGGATTTTATCTTTTGTGTGTATTTGCGGGTGCATGTTCAAGTAATGGAACCCAGGGACTTTCATGTACTAGGCAAGGACTTTATTGCCAAGCCATGCCCCCAGCCCCTTACTGGGGTATTCTACCACTGAGCCACACCCCAGCCCCTCACTGGGGGATTCTATGCAGGTGCTCTATCACTGAGTCACACACCATCAGCCTTTTGGGATGATTATCTTGCTTCTAACAGAGTAGGACTGTTGTGATTATTGCCGAATGACTGTCCTGTCTTCCTCTGGACTAGAACATGCAGCTGTAGTCCAGAGGAAAACTGTCTCTCTCCCCCTCCACATGCACATGTTCTTGGTTGTTTGGGAAACAGGTCTCTCTATGTAACCCTGATTGGTGTTGACATTTGTTTTGTTTTTGTTGTTGTGATTTGGTTTGTCGAGACAGTGTTTCTCTGTGTAACATTCCAAGCTGTCCTAGAACTTGCTCTGTAGATCAGGCTGGCCTCGAACTCAGAGAGATCTGCTTGCCTCTGCCTCCCGAGTGCTGGAGTTAAAGGCTTGTGCTGCCACTACCCATCTAGCGTTAATATTTGTATATATTCCAGGCTAACCTCAAACTCAGGGCAATTCTCCTGCCTCAGCCTTCCAAGTAATAGAATTGCAGTCAATAGTAACCATGTTTGGCTCATCATCTTCCAGTCAGCCACAACCCTTCACCTCCCCTTTCCAGTTGTCCCATCTAAGGTCCCCTTGTCTTTGTGCATCCTGTCTGATGGCATGGGTGGAAGGAGCCAGGGGTCCTGGCTCCTCTCCCAACAACCTGGATGACTTTTGCAGTGACTGGCTCTCTCTCCGAGCTCCAGATCAGCTATGTGTGCCGGGAAGTGCTCCAGGTGAGAAGGGGCCGGGGGCTCCCAAGGTGAGCAGGGCCCTGCACAGGCAAAAGGGGCTCACCAGTCTATTGTTCCCATCTCTCCCCAGGGTCTGGCCTATCTGCACTCACAGAAGAAGATACACCGAGACATCAAGGTAGACTGGGGACCAGGGTGCCACTGAGGATGGGTCATGGGTGCGCCTAAGTCTCGTGGTAATTTTGAGTTTTAGCATGGAGTCACAGGTGTGGGAAGGGTGTTCTCTGACAGCTTCTGATACCTCCTCTGGTCCCCAGGGAGCCAACATCCTCATCAATGACTCTGGGGAGGTCAAGCTGGGTGAGTGGACTCCAGGGGTACACAGGGAGCTGATGGAGGTTGGGGAGGGAATGGGCTAGATACATACTATTTCTATCTCTGCCTCCAGCTGACTTTGGCATCTCAGCCCAGATTGGGGCAACCTTGGCCCGACGCCTCTCTTTCATTGGGACACCATACTGGTGAGGGGTGCTGGGTCAACAGCTGGGGTGGGAACAGTGGCATTTCCCATTTTGGCTCCCTAGGACGTCCTTGACTCTGCCCTCTCCTACTAAACACCCTTCCCCTCTCTTAGACTACCTTTTGAGTTTTCTATTTATCTGTGTCTCTTTCTGGCCCTTTCTGCCTGTTTCTCTTAGGATTTCAGTGGTGTGGGTTGTAGGGTGTGTGTTGTTTGTTGTCCTCTAGCTCAGGCTGGCTTTGAACTCCTGATTCTCCAGGCTTCAGTTCCGACAGTGTTAGGATTTTAGGCTTGCACCACCACCACACCCAGCTTGGCTTGGTTTCTTACCTCGATCCCTATCTCTCCCCAAGTCTGTCTACTTCTGTGTTTTCTCAGCCTGTGGCTCTCTCTGTCTCTCTGTTTCTGTCTCTCTAGATTGTAGATCTCCTTAATTTTAATTTGTCTTATGGACTACAGCTAGGTTTCGATACCATCACTTTATCACCAGGCCATACTCCCAGCCTCCCTCTCTCCCTCTGTAGCCCGGGCTGTCCTCGCACTCGTGGCAGCTTTCCTGCTTTAGCCTCCAGGGTACTAGCAGATCCCAAGTATCCCCACGCTCCCCCTTTCCTCCTCCTTTGGCCACTTTGTCTTGGTGTCCCTGTCCCCTGGCTCCTCTACCTCTCTTCTGTCCCTGGGCCACTCCTTGCTCGCTGAGGGTCTCTGCCTGCAGGATGGCGCCAGAGGTGGCAGCTGTGGCCCTGAAGGGCGGATACAATGAACTGTGTGACATCTGGTCTCTGGGCATCACAGCCATCGAACTGGCTGAGCTTCAGCCACCTCTCTTTGATGTGCACCCTCTCAGGTAAAGGCTGGGGTGGTGGGTGCCCTTGGGCAACAGACCGTGCTGAGGCCTGACCCTGCAACTACCCTTTGGCCTGTGTCCTCACCTCAGATCAGATGCCTCTAGGGAGACCCCTGTAGCTCCCTGAGCACAGAAACCTTTTCTCAGATTTCCACAGCAAGACTTCCAGTTTAGTGGTCCCCACCTTTTTGTGGGAGCAGGGTGTTTAGAGACATTGTTGCTCGTGTAGTCCTGGCTGGCCCCCAATTTTCTACGTAGCTGAGGATAGCCTACATTCCAGATCCTCTTGCCCGCCCAGCCTCTCACAGTTCTATGAATGTCTATCATCTTTTATTTATTTGTTGTTGAGACAGGGACTCCCAGTTTCCCTCTGTAGCCCAGGCTGGCCTTGGATTCTGATCCTCCTGCCTTAGCCTCCCAGCTGCTGGCACTGCAGGTATGGCCCTCCCTGCCCAGCTAATAGACATCCCCACCTGGAGACTCCTTCTGGATGGGCGGAAGCTTCCAATTTTCTAAAACTCCATAAACAATTTCTCTTAGAAGTGACTTCACAGCCAGGAGTGGCCACCCTGTGATGCCAGCACTCAGGCAGCTGAGGCAGGAGGTCACGAGTTTGAGGCTAGCCTGAGCTCGGTAACAAAATCCTATCTAAAATCACCAGTAAAAAAAAAAAAAAGGGTGTGGCCATTGAAATTAAAGCCAGAACTGTATTTCCTTCTTGTGTGTGTGCCCATGTCTGTAAACATGCGTGTGGAGGCCAGAGGACAGCCTCTGCCTTGTTCTTTGGGCACTGCCCACTCTGTTGGTTTGTCCCGACAAGGTCTCTTATGGGCCTGGCGCTGGAAGATTCGGCTAGCCTGGCCCCAGCCACAGAGCTCCATCTGTCTACCTCCCAGCACTGGGGTTACACGATCACCATCATACCCAGTTTGTTTACACACATCTGGAGGTCAAAGGGCAATTTACAGGCATTCATTTGCTATTTCTGCTCTGTGTGTCCTGGAACTTGAACACACTAGAGACACAGGCATGCCCTACCTCTTACAGAGGACCTGGAGATTTGAACTCAGATCCTGAGACTTGCATAGCAAGTGCTCTTACCATCTGAGTCACCTCCCCAGTTTTATTTCCATCTGGTAACTTCTGAAGTCATGAGATCTGTCTCGTCCCATGGATCTGAACCTCTGTTCTTCCCTATGGCTCTAGGGTTCTCTTCCTCATGACAAAGAGTGGCTACCAGCCTCCTCGGCTAAAAGAAAAAGGCAAATGGTAAGGGAAGTGAGCTGAGGAAAGACAGAGGAGGAGTAGATGGGGTGAGGAGAAGAGCTCTGAGCCCCTCATCCCAGATCTGCCTTCTTCCTCCCAAGGTCGTCAGCCTTCCACAACTTTGTCAAAGTCACCCTCACTAAGAACCCCAAGAAACGCCCTGGTGCTGCCAAGATGCTCAGTGTAAGCCAGCCTCCCTCAAGGACCCCCTCCCATCTCCTCCTCAGCCCAGGACTATCCAAGTTTCCCATGGCTCACAAGAGCACAGGGAGCTCTGGCGGCCCCTTCAAAACCCCATCCCTCAGCATTTCCCAGGACTCTCCCCACAGGACCCTTCAAACTGTTCCGGAGGACCCAGGCCTGGGGGCACAAGCCTGCAGTCTCAGCACTAAGAAGGTAGAGGTAGGAGGATCAGAAATTCAAGGCCATCTTTGGTTACGTAGAGAGTTTGAAGCTATCCTGGGTTACATGAGATCCTGTCTCAAAAAATAAAACTCAAACCAAATTAATACCCAGATATTTCTTTTCTATTTGGTTGTTGCTGTGTATGTGCCTTTTTCTTTTGTTTTCATTTATTTGTTTTGTTATGGTCTCATGTAGCCCAGGATAGCCTCAAATTTGCTATACAACCAAGACTGACCTTGGACTCCTGGTCCTCCAGCCTCTACCTCCCAAGGGCTGGGCTTAGAGCCATAGCCACCATGTCCGGCTTTACGCCAGATCTCCCCAAGTTCTTCTGAGTTGCTGGAATATGCCAAGTCCAGACTTGTGCCTGAGAGTCTTCACCAAGCCTGGTGACTTCTAGGATACCCTGGAATTCCCCTCTCCCCTTCTCGAAACCCTAAATTCTTCTAACTTTTTAAGACTTCTCAGCATCTCTGGTCCCCTGAGGCTCCTAGCTTCCCTTTCCTTCTTCCTCAGTGGGTACCTCCCTCTGAGCAGTCTCTTACAGCAGGCCCACGTCCCCACCTTCCCCTGCCATGCCAGCCCTCTGACCCCTGTCCCCTCTCACAGCATCAGCTGGTGTGCCAGCCAGGGTTGAACAGAGGCTTGATCTTGGATCTTCTTGACAAAATGAAGAATCCCGGGAAGGGGCCGCCTATTGGTGAGATTGACGACGAGGAGCCTGAGGTGAGGACCTGAGGGCCTTTGCATGGGTTACTCCTCCCGCTGGGGAGCCCTCTGGAAGCCTGTAGGAGAAGGAAGATGGCACGAGGAAGGGAAGCCTGGCAGGGCTGGATACAAACGTTTACAAGAGAGGGTGGCGGCAGAGCGCCAGAGGCCTTGAGCCCTGACACAGCTACCTTTCTGTCCAGCCACCCCCTGCCATCCCTCGGCGGATCAGATCTACCCACCGGGCCAGCTCACTGGGGGTCCCAGACACAGACTGCTGTCGTGAGTAGAGAACCCTACAATTTGGGGCTACTGAGCCCACTCGCTGACCATTAGGGGCTCAAATTCCAAGACACTTTTGGCCCTGTAACCTTCAAACTGACACAGAGTCCCCTCCCCTCAGTCCTGTGAGAACTCCCAGCTCTGACCCCAAAGACACGTTGAGAATCAATATAAAGGCATGGTAGTACACACCTCAAATCCCAGCCCTCAGGACATCCCTGTGAGTTCAAACTTCCTGGTCTACATGGTAAGTTCCAGGCGGGCTACACAATGGGACCTTATCTCAAAACAAAACAATGAAAAGAAAAAAAGAATCAAAAAAAAAAAAAA
>NW_026068048.1:786296-798518 GCF_014885135.2 Alexandromys fortis
TTTTTTGAGACAGGGTTTCTCTGTGGCTTTGGAGCCTGTCCTGGAACTAGCTCTGTAGACCAGGCTGTTCTCGAACTCACAGAGATCCGCCTGCCTCTGCCTCCCGAGTGCTGGGATTAAAGGCGTGTGCCACCATCGCCTGGCAAGACCTTGTATCTTAATTGGTAGAGTACTTGCCTTACACCCACGAGGTCCTGGGTCCAGCTCCAGCATTGACTAAACTTGGTAAGATGAAATTTAGCTGTGCTTCCTTGGGACGTGGAGGCAGAAGGATAAGAACTTCCTGGACATACTTGAATGTGTAATGAGTTAGAGGCTAGGAATGCATGAGATCTTGTCTTAAAAATAAATAGGGGGGCCGGTGAGATGGCTCAGTGGGTGGAGGTGCTCACAGCTAAGCCTGATTACCCAAACCCACACGTGGAAGGATAGAACCAACTTCTGCAAGCTGTCCTCTGATGCGCGTGCCTCTCGCTCTCACAAAACAAATAAATACACGCAATTTTTCACAAATTAAAAGCAACCTGTCAGAACCCCTAATACCTAAGTCTGAAAACAAACATCCCGCACCTGCTTTGAGCCCCTCGAGCCCTCTGATGCCACTCTTGGACCCCCAAGTAAGACCACTGTATCAAGGGCCCCTCCCACATGGAATGGTAACCACCCCTAAAGTCCTGGCTCCTGGCCCGCCCCCCCCCCCATTCTTTCTCAGCCCATCTCCCTGCTCCACTCCCACTTACTTGTCTCACGCCCACTTCTCAGGGCGGCACATGGAGTTCCAGAGGCTCAGAGGAGTGGAAGCCAGACCTTCAGCGGACACTGTGAGACCCTCTATGCTCACCCCAGCTGCGCCCCTCTTCCCCCTTCTGCCCTGGGCCACACTGACTCTTTCCTGGTCCCACAGGTTTGCTTACAGGCCCCTGGAGACTGCCGGAGCACCAGCCCCAGGTCCACCACCCCTCCCCTGGGCGGGAGGGGGGGCAGTGGGTTAAGTGGGAGCCACCTGTAGCTCATGCCTGTCGTTCTTCAGGAGCCAGCTGTCAGAGTCTGATGACGACTATGATGACGTGGACATGTAAGACCCCATGGCTGGAGCTCTGATGACCTCAGTGCAGCTCTTACCTTCCCTCCTCCTCTCCAATCCCTGGCCCCCAAGCCCACTGGACCCTCAGCCTTCACCTTTGACCCCTAGCTCTCCCATTCCTTCTTCCCCAGACTCTCACTTCCTAGGCAGAGTGACCTTAAACTTTCTCATATACAAGCTCTCTGTCACAGAACCACGCCCCAGCCCTCCACTGTGGTATTACTGGGTCTTGAAGATTGTTTCCTAATTTTCTGAGATATCGCCACACTGACATCCAAAGGGGTTGTACCAGCTTGAGTTCCCACCAGCAATGCAGAAATGTTCCCCTTTCCCCACAACCTCTCCAGCATAAGTTGTCATCAGTGTTTTTGATCTTGGCCATTCTCACAGGTGTAAGATGGAATCTCAGAGTTGTTCTGATTTGCATTTCTCTGATGACTAAGGATGTTGAACATTTCCTTAAGTGCCTTTCAGCCATTTTAGATTCCTCTGTTGAGAGTTCTTTATTTAGATCTGTACTCCATTTTTTTTATTGGATTATGTGATCTTTTGGTGTCCAAATTCTTGAGTTCTTTGTATATTTTGGAGATCAGATCTCTGTCTGATGTGGAATTAGTGGAGATCTTTTCCCACTCTGTAGGCTGTCTTTTTGTCTTGTTGACCATGTCCTTTGCTTTACAGAAGCTTTTCAGTTTCAGGAGGTCCCATTTATTAATTGTTTCTCTCAGTGTCTGTGCTGCTGGGGTTATATTTAGAAAGTGGTTCCCTGTGCCAATGCGTTCAAGTGTACTTCCCACTTTCTCTTCTATAAGGTTCAGTGTGGCTTTATATTGAGGGTTTTGATCCATTTGGACTTGAAATATTTTTGTTTTTGTTTCTGAGATAGGGTTTCTCTGTGTAGCCCTAGCTTTCCTGGAATTCACTCTGTAGACCAGGCTGTCTTAGAATGTACAGAGATCCACCTGCCTCTGCCTCCTGAGTGCTGGGATTAAATTGTGCACCACCACCCAGCCTTAAAACATATTTTTAAAATTTGTTCTATGTGTATCAGTGTTTTGCCTGTCTGGACACATATACCCCTGGTGCCCATGATGCCACTGGGTCCCTGGAACTGGAGTTTCAGGCTATTGTGAGCTGCTTTTGTGGGAGCTGGGAACCAAACCCAGGTTCTCAGAAAGAATAACAAGTGCTCTTAACCACTGACCTGTCTCCCCAGCCCCTCGTTTTAATTTTTTTGTTTTTGTTTTGTTTTGTTTTTTTGTTTTTCGAGACAGGATTTCTCTGTAGCTTTGGAGCCTGTCCTGGAACTAGCTCTTGTAGACCAGATTGGCCTCAAACTCACAGAGATCTGCCTGCTTCTGCCTCCCGAGTGCTGGGATTAAAGGTGTGTGCCACCACTGCCGACTTTGTTTTAATTTTTAATCAAATAAATTTTTTTTGAATCTTGTAAGTGGTGGCATATACCTTTAATGCCAGCACCCAGGAGGCCGAGGCAGGCCAATCTCTGAGTTTGAAGCTAGCCTGGTCTACATAGTGAGATCCAGGACAGCCAGGGTTACACAGAGAAACCTGTCTCAAGAAAACAAAACAAACAAAACAAAACCAGAAAACAAATTGAGACAGAATCTTACTGTGTATCTCCAGCTACATCTTTAGAATAGGCTGGCCTCAAACTCATAGATTAAAGGCATCCGGAACTTCTACTTTCGTATTTGATACAGAGTAACATTAGGTTGCCCAGGCTGGAAATAAATTCATCTGTAGCCCAGGCAATCCTATTGCCTCCGCTTTCTAAGGAACTGGTCTTACCTGCCCAACCAGGCCAGCTCCTTCTACCTTCTACAACTTTATATCTAATCCCCAGCCAGCTTTGGCCCTGAGCTGCCCTCTGGCCTGGGCCTGACCCTCCTGTCGCTCCTCCACCTCAGACTCGGCATCCTGCAGCCTACCCGCCAACTTAAGCTTGGACCCCACTCTTCTCCCCCATCTCTTGTCATTTTCTCAGCCGGCTTCAATCTGTAGCCCAAGCTGGTCTTGAGCTCTCAATCCTCCTGCCTCTGCTTTCTGTGTAGGTGGGATTACAGGCTTGTGACCGTAGACCGAACCTCAAATTAAATCTTGACCCATGGAAATTTCCTACATCAGGCTTTAAGTCCCAGGCCTCGCACTGCACCCCAGCAGTCATGTTGAGCCCCCATATCCTCCCTGCCCTGGCTAGGGGACAGTCTCGAGCCTTCTCCCTGTTCATTCCCCATCTTCTGTGCACTGGCATGTGGGGCAGGGGTGGGAGGGGGTGAGGAATGGAGCCAGACCTCCTGTCTTCTTGTGGACCACGTAACAGCCCAGAGCTGCTACTGCTGACGTGGCCATGACTGTCAGCCATGGAGTCCTTGGCTCCAGTCACTCCTGGTTACCCCTGCTCCACCATCCCTCAGTCCCAGGCCACCAGCTTGAAACACCCCATCTTGTCCCTCGCACCCATACCGCTTTTTCTATCTTTGTGTTCCAGCCCTGCCCCAGCAGAGGATATGCCTCCTCCACTGCCCCCGAAGGTAAGGCCCTGGGGATCCTGAGGTCAAGTCCTGCACTTTCAATGTATACAGTTTGGCTGGGTGTGATGGTGCACACCTTTAATCCCAGTACTTGGGAGGCAGAGACAGGCAGATCTCTGAGTTCAAGCCAGCCTGGTCTACAGAGTAAGTTCCAGAACAGTCAGGACTACACAGAGAAACCCTGTCTCAAAACACAACAAAGCAAAACAAAGGAAAATATTTCAAGTGTGAAGGCAGAGATGTCTGAACATTGCAGAAAGCTTAAGCCTTTGGGGTACAGGATGGATGTGTAGAAACACAGCTGAAGCTGGGTGTGGTGCTGCACTCGGGGTGGAGGCAGTAAGATCAAGAGGTCAAGATCATCCGTAGGTATGTAGCAAGTTCAAGACCAGCCTGAGCTACACAGTGACACAGTGAGAAAATGTCCCCAAACAAAAATCTGTTTAAAGCAAGGCTGGCTGGCTGGGAGTTTGGAGTGATGGGTCCTGTGGGATAGGTCAAGTAGCTGACCTAGTGCCCAGCATTAACCCTTTGTGTTCTGGTGTATCTGATGTTCCTTCCCACGAGGACAAGTTGGGATATCACAGGGCATGCGTAGCTATGGCTGACTCTTGGTCCTGGAAGAGGCGGGCATTGGAGCACGAGGTGTATTTCTTCTGGGACCTCTCACTTGTCTACTTCCTCCACACTCTTGTCTCCATAGCCCAAGTTCCGGTCTCCATCTGATGACGGTTCTGGAGGGGTAGGAGACGACGGACAACTGAGCCCAGGGGTTCTGGTCCGGTGTGCCAGTGGGCCTCCTCCACGGACTCCCCGTCCTGGGCCTCCCCCAGCCACTCGCAACCCCCATCTTACAGCCCACTCAGGTACCAGGCCCTCCCTGGGGAGGAAGATAGGTAGAGTTGGAAGTCTCTTGTCTTGATCTTGCTTAAACCCCTATCAGATCCCTCACTATGGAACCCACCTGCTCCAGAGCCGGGCCAGCCTCCACTCCTACCCCCTAAGAAGGAAAAGATGAGGAGAAAGGTGAGAGCTAGCTACAGGCTCGGGATGGGCTGGGGCGACCCAGTGGGAGATGGTCCTTCCTCTGTGTCAGACACTGACTATGGGATGTGTGTCTGTGCCTGTGGATGGGTGGATGCACGGGCCTGTTGGTGGATGCACAAATGTGTGGGTGGACACTCAGGCATGTGGGTGGATGCACAAGGGTGTGGGTGGACACTCAGGCATGTGAGTGGACGTTCAGCCATGTGGGTGGACACTCAGGCATGTGGGTGGATGCACAAGGGTGTGGGTGGACACTCAGGCATGTGGGTGGACGTTCAGCCATGTGGGTGGACACTCAGCCATGTGGGTGGACGGTTCAGGCATGTGGGTGGATGCACAGGTGTATGGGCATAGTTTTTTGTCTTGCCAGACAGCTTCCAAATAACCACATAGATAGTATTATAAATGCTCAGTCGATAACTTAGGTTTGTTACTAACTAGCTCTTACAACTTAACTCCTATTTCTTATTGACATTCTACCACATGGCTTGGTACCTTTCTTCAACATGGCCTGTTCATTTTATCATCTTGCTTCTCCTCAAGTCAGCCGGCAACTCGGCCCTTCTTCATCCCAGAGCTCTCTCCCTGTCTGCAAGTCCCACCTAACCTCTTCCTGCCTAGCTTTTGGCATTTTAGCTCTTTATTAAACCAATGAGAACAACTCATCTTCACAGTGTACAAAAAGACTATTCCACAACACAGGCACGGGGGTGGATGCTCAGGTACATGGGTGGATGCACACATGGAGGCCAGAGGACATCAGGTGATCTGCTCTGTCAATCAGCATCTTATTTCTTTAAGACAGTCTCTCACTAAAGTCGGAGCTAGGCTGGTGGCAGCAAGCCTCAGGGATCTGCCTGTCTCTGGGAGGAGCGTAGCTATGCCAGCTTTTTAAACTTTTATTCTTCTCTAATATATTAATTACATCCCAGCTGCAGTTTCCCCTCCCTCCACTCCTCCCAGTTTTTACCCCACCTCTTCTTGACCCCAGATCAACTCCTTTTCTGTTTCCCTTAAAAAAGAAAGAAAGAAAAGAGACAAAGAGCTGGCCTCCTAGGGATAGCCACCAAACATTGTATCCACCAAACATTGTATCCACCAAACAATGTATCCACCAAACAATGTATCCACCAAACATGTATCCGCCTAACAGGATACAATAAGACTAGGCAAAACCCCTCATCTCAAGGCTGCACAAGGCAACCCAGTGGGAGGAAATGTGCCCCAAGCATAGGCAAAAGAGCCAGAGACACCCCCACAAGAACACTAAGCTACATAGCCATATGCAGAGGATCTCGCTCAGATGCGTACACGATTTGCGATTGTTGCTTCAGTTTCTGTGAGTCCTGCTTAGTGATTCTGTGGACTGTGTTCTCATGGTATCCTTGCCTCCTTTGGCTCCTACAATCCTTCCTCCCCCTCTTTTTCAAGGTTCCCCTGGCTCCGCCTAGTGTTTGGCTGTGGGTCCCTGCATCTGCTCCCATAGGTTGCTGGAATTTGCCTCTCTACTATCAATTGCACGCTCAGCTTTTTAATGAGGGTGCTGGGAATCGGAATTTAGGAGTGTGGTTTAGCCTTCCCATCTCTCTGATAAAACTCCCACCCAAACTAGCTTGGGGAGGAAGGGATTGTTTGGTTTCAGCTTCCACTTTTACAGTTCACCATCCAGAGAAGTCGGGGCAGAGCCCAAGGAGGAATAGTGCTTTCTGGCTTGCTCCTCAGGGCTTGCTCAGCTTGCTTTTCTATACAACCCGGGTCACCTGCCCAAGGGTGGCACCATCAAGATGGGCTGGGCCCTCCCACATTAATCAGTAATCAAAAAATGTCCCACAATTGGGTAGAGGCAATTGCTCCAGTTATGGTACCCTCTTTATAAATAACTCTAGTTTGTGTCAAGTTGACGAAAACCAAAACCAAACAAACAGCCTGACCAGCACAAGGGAGTTTACCTAGAATTCTGCAGTAGATGGCTGGGCCCTGGCTCACCTTATAGAGCCTGTCTAGTTCAACAGTGAGGGACTGGGGGTATGGCTCAGAGGAGGAGGGCTCAGCTGCTAGTGCAAAGCCTTGCATTCTATCTCCAGGATGTGCAAAGATACGAGTAAGGGGGGGGGGCTTCCAGGCCAAATGGAGTACATAGGAGACTCTGTTTTAAAAAATGGGAGGAGAGGGACCCCAGAGGTGGCTGTTTTCTGTTCCACAGATGGAGAAAGCGAAGCGCCACGAGGTAAGCAGCTTACCCACGGTCACCCATAAAACATTCCCCTTATCTACGGAGGATCCACATCAAGACACCCCCCCCCACACACACACCATGGATGCCTCAAACTGGCTAGTACCCAATCCTTTATTTTCCACAGATATATGTACCTACAAGGGGGGGGGGGCTCGTTGATGGTACAGTAAGAGGTTTACTGAAGAGTCAGGGTGTGGTGGTACACATCTGTCATACCAAGCACTGCGGAAGCAGAAGCAAGAAGGTCAGGAGTTGAGAGCCAGCCTGGGCTACATAGAGAAGCTAAGGCCAGTCTGGACTACAGAAGACCCATGTAAAGAAAAAGCTAAAACACAACATAATTTTTGTTTGTTGTTTTTGTTTTTTTTTAAGACAGGGTTTCTCTATGTAGCCAGGCTGGCCTTGAACTCAGAGATCTGCCTCTGCCTGCAGAGTGCTGCCTCTGCCTCCAGAGTGCTGAGATCAAAGGCATGCACCACCACTGCCCAGCAAATTATTTATTTATTTTATGTGCATTGATGTTTTCTCTGCACGTATGTCTGGGTGAGGGTATCAGATCCCCTGGAACTGGAGGTACAGACAGTTGTGAGCTGCCATGTGGGTGCTGGGAATTAAACCCGGGTCCTCTAAAAGAGCAGCCAGTGTTCCTAACCCCCGAGCCATCTCTGTAACCCCAAAATGAAATTTTTATCTTTGAAATCTTTCATGTAATAGTTTTTGGACCATGCTTACAGAGATGAGGGGATGGGGTGGGGAGTGTGGGGGTCTCTGAGGAAAGGCAGAATCTGAACCCTGTGCTCAACTTCCTGTCCTCTGTTCATTGCTGCTCTACCCACTGACCATGGCCATCCAGGGATGTGCCCTTCTTGTGAAATTATTCAACGGCTGCCCCCTCCAGATCCACAGCACAGCTGCCTGGACACACCCCTCTACTAAAGGTGGGCACTCTGGAGGTCCAAAAGAGCATGGAGTAAGAGGCCAGCTGGGGAAGGGGGGGACCCTAATGGGAGCACAAAGGGGTACAGGAAGAATAGTTTTATTTTAATTTTACTTATGAGTGATTTTACCTGCAAGTATGCTTGTCTACCACGTGCATGCATAGTTGGCAGAGACCAGGAGAGGGCGTTGTATCCCCTGGAACTGGAGTTAGAGATGGTTGTTCACTGACACATGGGTGCTGGGAACCGATCTGCAAGAGCAACAAGTGCTCTTAACCACTGGGCCACCTCTCCAGCCCCAGGAGGGTCTTTTTTGTTATTTAGGACTTAGGTTTTTATTTTTAAGATAATGTGAGTCTTTTTAAAATATAATATTATTATTTGAGAATGTAATACAATATATTTTGATCATCTTTGCTCCCCCACTCCCAGATCCAATCATATTCTCCAACCCTTCCCAACTTACTGTTCTTTTTTTTTTTTTTTAAGTCATGGAGTCTAATTTGTGTTGTCCCTTTACTTATGACTGTGAGGCCAGCCACTAGAATGTAGTTAGCCCTTAAAGAAAACTGGCTTCCCCCCCCAAGAAGCCATCAATGGGTGGATACTGTGTACAAGCGGACCCAGGTGTCCGCAGAGCCCAGGAGAGCGTGCAAGAGCCCCTGAACCTGCAGTTGCAGGTGGTTGTGAGCCTCCAGGTATGAGTGCTGGGAACCAATCAAACTCAGGCCCTCGGGGAGCGGTAGGTGCTTAGCTCCCGAAGAAGGGTCTTACAGGAGTAATGTTGGCTAAGTCAGATCCGGTGCCGAGGCCGTGGTTACTGTCAGCTCTGGAGATACATGAGGGGGAAGTGGAAGGATGACGTCAGAGATGAACACTACAGGAGGTGGAGTTTAGAGGCCAGAGGTATCTGAATAAGACAGTCTAGAGTCAGGGGTACATGATGGAGGTATTGTTGATGGCAGACTGGGATCAGCTTGCGGGGGGGGGGGTCACAGGTTTGACTGCAGCGGAAGAGGACAGTCTGGAGATGACATATGGGGGATAAGATGAGGGGAGGTCAGTATTAAATGACTTAAGAGGCTTGGAATGGAGGTGTGCACCTTTAACCACAGCACCCCTGAGGCCGAGGCAGGAGGATCATCACAGGTTTGAGGTCAGCCAGGGCTGTATGGCAAGAGCCTTCTGAAAAGCAAACAGCAGAGAAGTGCAAAGCACACTGGTCTTAGGAGGTAGAGGCCGGGGGATCAGGGGTTTAAGGTCAACTTTGGTTTCTTAGGGAGGTCAAGGGCCAGTGGAACTCTTGTGACCAGATCTCTTAAAACAAGAGACAGGCTTGGGAGGTGACTCAGCAGTTAAGAGCACCGGCTGCTTTTTCAGAGGACCCAGGTTCAGTTCCCAGCTCCCACAGGGTGGATCATAGTCTTCTCTAACTCTAGTTCCAGGGGAGCTGCCACCCTCTTCTGGCCTCTGCAGGCATTGCATGCACATGGTACACAAACACACATGT
Organism: Alexandromys fortis; assembly: GCF_014885135.2. Lineage (NCBI taxonomy): Eukaryota > Metazoa > Chordata > Mammalia > Rodentia > Cricetidae > Alexandromys > Alexandromys fortis. The sequence goes on from NW_026068048.1 coordinate 795,664, forward strand.
AGACAAACACTCATACACATAGAATAAAAAAATAAATAAAATTTTTAAATGAGATACAGGCACCAGGACTGAGCAGTTTCGCTGAGTAGAAAAGGCCATATTGGGGGTCCAGAGTCACAGCCAGCCCACTGACAGGCATAGCAGTTGGAGCAGAGTGCTGGGGAAGAAGGGGCGGGGCTTAGAGAGCTGCTGCTGGAGAAGCAAGTGTGCAGCTGGTGTGAAAATTAGAGTTGGCCGGTCAGGGACAAAGAACTGCCAGACACTGGCAAATCACAGAGCGGGGACATGGGGACTGCTTGGGGGACTGAGCAGGGTTTCAGTTCAGACTTGAGGAGAGACAAACTGGGGATGTCAGTCTGAGGGAGAATTAGTATGAAAGGGGGTGGGGTGGGGTAGAGGGCCAGTTTGGGACAAAGATCTGGGAGGTTCTTCCCCCACAATGAGAGACCCCAGCAACCATTTTGTCTGGCCCACTCAGACCAGCACCTGCTCCTGGGTGCAGAGGAAGGCATTTTCATACTGAACCGGAATGATCAGGAGGCCACGCTGGAGATGGTGAGGGATGGGGACAGTGCTGGAAGGGGGGCGGAGTGGCATAGGGTTGACTGGTAATCACAGGAGTCACCCCTATTCTCTGCAGCTCTTCCCTGGCCGGACAACCTGGGTGTATTGCATCAACAACCTCCTCATGTCTCTCTCAGGTCAGCCTGTGGGCTGGGGGAGGGGCAGGGGCCAGGAGCTAAGATTGGGGGGATAACGTGTGGATGAGTCTTCAGCTTCACTGAGCCTGAGGTTTAAATCACCACTTTCCTCCTGGTTGAGCGGAAGGCACGGGGCTGCTCTCCCTGAGCCTCGCTTTTCATATCTGTACAGTCTCAGACTTTTCCATATCTCGGAAATCTCCCCCCTCAAGTTGGTTGTGAGTTCATTTTTACAATAAATTCGTCTTTAAATACCTGGGTACACTGGCCATCTCTGGGTGTAGCTGGGGCACTCTTTAATCCCAGAGCAGAAGAGACAGGGCAGGAGGTCTGAAAGGCAGGACTTACTCCCGCTTCAAGTCTGTAACGCAGACTGAAGAAGTTCCAGGACTTTTTGCTGTTTGTTTTTTGGTAACAGGGCAGGTGTCTGCTTACGAATGTGCTACCACTGAGCTGTGTGTCCAGCACTGAGCTGTGTGTCCAGCACTGAGCTGTGTGTCCAGCAGCATCCTCCCCCTGTGCTCTCTGAGACAGAATTCTCACTGTGTATCCCAGGCTAGCCTTGAACTTGGGGTGGTTCTCTGGCCTCAGCCTCCCGAGTCCTGAGATTACAAGCACGAGCCACCATTCCCGGCATAGGTAGGATTTTGTTGCTGTTTGTTTTTGTTAAGCTTTGACGTGTGTACCAGGTGTGGTGGCACCCACCTGTAATCCCAGCACTCAGGACGGAGCCAGGAGGATGGGAGTTCAAGGCCAGTCTCAGCTACATAGGGTGTCAGAGGCCAGCCTGGACCACATGAGACCCTGTTTTGAGAAACAAGCACCAGCAATAAATAAATAAACCCCAGGTGCAACTTCCCAGGCTAGTAAAACTTCCCTCACCTGTGTGCTGCTGTGCTGTGCGGGCAGAGAGCCTGTCCTGCTGCTCTGTCCCCCCTCCCCCAGCAGAGCACCCACAGTGCCTGGTCACCCCCCAGCACCCACAGTGCCTGGTCACCCCGGTTCCTTCAGACGGGAAGGGTAGGAATGTGTGGGAAGAAAGTGGGATCTGAGTGCTGGGGCGTTTCAAAGGCCTGGGGCTAGCCAAGGGCTGGGAGACAAGATGGTAAGGGGTCCTAAAACCGCTTCCCACTCCCCCTCCCATACACACACTGCAGGGAAGACCCCCCACCTATATTCTCATAGCATCCTGGGCCTGCTGGAGAGGAAAGAGATCCGAACAGGAAGCCCCATCGCTCACATTAGCCCTCACCGGTTACTGGCAAGGTACCAGCCCCAAAGGGCACCACTGGCTTCCCCCGCCCCCCCCCTGCTGTCCTTGTGGTCACTCACACTTCCTTCTTCTTCAGAAAGAACATGGTCTCCACTAAGGTGCAGGATACCAAAGGCTGCCGGGCCTGCTGTGTGGGTGAGAGCCAGGCTCAGGGGGTGCTGGGAGGGTGGGTAGGGTTGGCGCTTGGACATTATCCACTCAGTAAGGCTGAGGCAAGGTGTGCAGGGCACCAGGGAAAGATGGAGTGCTCTAGGAAGTAGGCAGACCCTGACCCATTCTTGTCTGCTCCACAGCTGAGAGCCCTAGCTCCGGGGGCCCGTTCCTGTGTGGGGCACTGGAGACGTCTGTGGTCCTGCTCCAGTGGTACCAGCCGATGAACAAATTTCTGCTTGTCCGGGTAAGGCTGCGGGGCAAAGGTGCTGCCACCATTCGCTACCACCGCCCAGCTCAAAGAAGCTGGTTTAATTCCCAGCACCCAGACGGCAGCTAACAACTGTCTGTAACTAACTCTAGTTCCAGGGGATTCTACACCCTCACACAGACATACATGGAGACAAAACACCAATGCACATAAAATAAAAATAAGTAAATCGTTAAAAACAAACAAACATTTCTGATCCATAAGACCTGCACCTAGCCGGGCGGTGATGGTGGCCTTTAATCCCAGCACTCGGGAGGCAGAGGCAAGAGGATCTCTGTGAGTTCGAGGCCAGCCTGGTCTACAGAGCTAGTTCCAGGACAGGCTCCAAAGCTACAGAGAAACCCTGTCTAGAAAAACGAGAGAGAGGGAGGGAGGGAGGGAGAAAGAGAGAGAGAGAGAGAGAGAGAGAGAGAGAGAGAGAGAGAGAGAGAGAGAGAGAGAGAGAGAGAGGGGAGGGGAG
>NW_026068048.1:798546-823977 GCF_014885135.2 Alexandromys fortis
AGAGAGAGAGAGAGAGAGAGAGAGAGAGAGAGAGAGAGAGAGAGAGAGAGAGAGCAGCACATTTTGTTTTCCCTGAGAGTCTCCCTGAGCAGCCCTTCCCCTTGCGGCCTGCAGCAGGTGCTGTTCCCACTGCCCACGCCGCTGCCAGTGTTCGCGTTGCTGACAGCGCCGGGCTCCGAGCTGCCGGCCGTGTGCATCGGCGTGAGCCCCGGGCAAGCGGCGAGGTCGGTGCTTTTCCACACCGTGCGCTTTGGTGCCCTGTCCTGCTGGCTGGACGACTCCAGCACGGGTGAGTGAGTTGTGCCACAGAGACACGGGGCTGCAGAGGGGGCGGGAACTGTAAGGGAGGGAGGGGCTACAAAAGAAGGCGGATCTGAGAGAGGAGGGGTTTCAGGGAGGGAGGGGCTACTGGAGAAGGCGTGGCTGTAGGGATGAAAGAGGTGAGTTTGGACGGAGTTCAAGCTGCAGCAAAGGGGTGGGGCTGAGGGGAGAGGGCGGGGCTTCAGAAAAGAGGCATGGTTGCGGGAGAGGACTGGACTGTGGGAAGTGGCTGGGTCGAAGGATGGGACAACAGGTTAAGGCAGCTAGGGGAGAGGCAGTTTATTCCTTGTGGAGGGGAGGGTCAGAGTGACTGGGCTAAGCCTGAGCCAATACAAAGAAAGAGATGGACCGGGGTCAGAGGGATAACAGGGTGGGCCTGTGTGGCAGGCAGGGACCTGAGGGGCGCTAGTTGAAGCCCCTGCCTCTCACACAGAGCACAAGGGACCAGTGCAGGTGACCCAAGTTAATGAAGACATGGTGATGGTGTTGATGGACGGTGAGTGCTTTCTCCCTCCCCTTCCTGGTCCTCAGCCCAGGACTGTGTTCAAATCCCTCCCACCACTTCCTCCCAGGCTCTCTGAAGCTAGTGACCCCAGAGGGGGCCCCAGCTCCCGGGCTTCGCACCCCTGAGATTCCCATGACGGAAGCTGTGGAGGCTGTGGGTATGTGCTGGGAGGAGAGGGCCTCGGGGTCAGGGGTGAGAGTTCTGTGACCTGAAGGGTCACAGGCAACTGATTTCTCTCCAGCTATGGTGGGAGACCGGCTCCAGGCCTTCTGGAAGCATGGAGTTCAGGTGTGGGCTCCAGGCTCGGAACAGGTAGGCCCTCCCTTTCGGTTCACACCACTGCCTTGCCCTCTCCTCAGTCTTCTCATCCTTTAAATGGGCTTGGAGAAGCCCTGGGTCCCAGAGCAGACACTCCCACTGGAAGTGGGAAGTCAGAAGGCTAAAGGTACCTTGCTGGCTTCCCAGGCCCTTTGATTGACTCTGTACAGCTGCCTATCAGACAGGGCACTCAAGTTAGTGGTTTTGGATGCAGGGCAGCGAAGCCATTTGCTCAAAGTCACACAACTTAGCAAGTGGCTGTGGAGTTAGACTTCTCCGTAGGAAGCCATGTGTGTAGAGAGGGGACATCCTGCAGACACATCCACGCTCTCTCCACAGCTGCTGCAGGAGCTGAGAGAACCCACCCTCACCTTCCGTCTGCTCGGCTCCCCCAGGTATGGCGGTGGGGAGAAGGACAGAGGCATAGGAGGGGCTGCTGGTGTGGAACGGCTGGTTCTTCCTTGGCCTAGAACAGCCTCCCATACTCTATTACTAAGTTCCCTCCCAAGGCTCCGGCTCCACCATTCTTGGCAGCCTTGGCCGACATCCATGCTTCTCTGAGCCCCTTTGTTTACCATTCGTGTTGGGAGTGTGACCTCCCGGGGCTCCTTTCCTGTTGTTGCTGTCAGAGTGTCCCGCCTTGTAGCCCCAGCTGTTCTCTGATTCTCTCTTCTCTCTTGTTACGCTGGGGGGAGGGCATCCTTGGGAGGCCATTCTCTCCTTCAACCATGTGGGTTCCAGGGACTGAACTCAGGCCATTAAGTTTGGTGGCAGGCACCTTCGCTTCCTGAGCCATCTCACCAGCCCTCTTCAGACTCCTCACGTAGCTGAGGGCGACCTTGAACTCCAGATCTTTCCGCCTCAGCCTCCTGGTTTGGGGGACCATAGGCATGTCCCACCATGCCTAGTCACTGTCACAGCCCAGCATAGGAATGGCAGTTTCTGGTAACTACTTTGGGAATGAATTAGAGAATGACTTGACCTCTCTCTTCTTCAGGCCTGTTGTGGTGGAGACTCGGCCCTCGGATGACCCCACCGCCCCTAGCAACCTCTACATCCAGGAATGACCATCTGAGAGGGCATGCCATGACTAACGGACCTCTGCAGATTCTAACAGACACACTAGTGGTCACAGCATGTCCTTATCTCATAATAAACATGACTGCAGACTGTTGTCATCTGGCTTTTCTTGAGGGGGGGGGATTTTTGGATGCCCTCAAATTAAATGATCCAACACAATGATTGCTGGGGTGTAGCATAGGCTTTATTTGTCTAGTTCAGCATCACCTGTGCCAGCAGTCTGGCCAGGAGCTTGCAGTGGGAATAAGGCACTTGAGGTGGCGGAGGGCCAGCTGCAGACCTCAGCTGAGCTGGTCCTCATACTGCTTGCGGAAACAGTCTCCAGCAGGGAAGAAATCCCAGCACCTTTCCTGGTACATCTTCCAGACATACGACTCCTAGGGTTGAGGGAACAAGAGTCCTTTGGTCATGTCTCTGAAGAGTCTGCTGCCTGCTGACTGTTGTCTCGAAGACTTATTGAGTACACTCAGGGTGGAACTCGAGTACAGCCAGCTGGAATGGCTTTCTGTCAGCCATGTCCCCACTCACCCCTCATTAGCACTCCTTACCTGACCGGTGTGCTCCGTCTCATCCTTATTTATCAAATACATCAGGAAAAACCTGAGGGACAGAGGACCACAGGGGAAAGGGAAGAACCGTACTTGCAATGCATTTAGTTTTGTTTTCTGGTTCTGAGAATGAAACTCAGAACCCAGTGCATGCTAGGCAGGGGTTCTACCACTGAGCCACACCCCAGCCCCTCACTGGCGGATTCTAGGCAGGGGCTCTACCACTGAGCCACACCCCAGCCCCTCACTGGGGGATTCTAGGCATGGGCTCTACCACTGAGCCACACCCCAGCCCCTCACTGGGGGATTCTAGGCAGGGGCTCTACCACTGAGCCACACCCCAGCCCCTCACTTGAGGATTTTGCTTTATCACTGACCCACAGTGATGCTTGCCTTCTGATTGGCTAAACACCATGGATACCCACACTCCTTTCCATAACTGGCCCAGGCCCAGTAGCCCTGCCCTGGCTGTCGACAGCCTCCCTCCTGCCCTCTTGATCACCCACCACTTCCCATCCTTACATGTAATTGGCCAGGTTGTGCTCCTCCAGAGTGTGGGTCTCAAATCCATGTGGGGTCGTATCAAAGTAGTCACTGCCTATCCCGCAGATGAAGCACTTGGTCTGAGGACAATGAAGGATGTCAGAGTCAAGGTCCATATGACATCCCTGGTACCCCACAACCCCTCAGAGTCATCCTTGCCCTGATGCACCTCCATGTCCTCCTTCACTTGCTCTTGCTGGTCTCGGAGCTCCCCGAAAGCATCAATAATCAGACCTGGGGTGGCAGGACACAGATCAGGCAGGACACAAGTCAGGACCCTGTACACCCAGCACCTCTGGGCCTTGCCTTTCTTCCATGGGTTCCCTAATCTTACCACACTTCCCAAACAGAATAGAACCAGGCAGTTACTGAGTACTTCTTATGGGCAGACACTTCAAAGGAATGCATGGCTTAATCTTCATGGCATCTTAAACACTGTAGCCTTGACTGGTCTGGAGTGTAGACCAGGTTGGCCCCAAGCTTATGCAGCCCTCCTGCATCTTACTATGTAGACCAGGTTAGCCTCAAGCTTATGCAGTTCTCCTGCCTCCGCTTCCCGAGAGCTAAGATTACAGTCACGTGACACTGTGCCCGGTTTTAACACCTCCATTTTTTCAGATGGAGAAACTCTGAGATGAGGCTCAGAGAGACCACCAGCGTGAGGGCTTAGGGTAGGAAGAGGCTAAGCCAGGGAGGTAGCCAGCCCCCAGCGGCTAGGCACTCCTCACACCCACACACCCAGCCAGCACTGACCCTGAATGATGGCTAGCAGGATAATAATGACGAAGAAGAAAAAGGTGATGTCGAAGACAACCCGGTAGAGTTCATACTCATCACCCGCTGGGTCCTCAATCTCGTCCCCGATGCCTCCGCCAGCCCGGACACCCACATACATGTGGAACAGGTAGCACTGCAGAGGGAGGGGTTCACTCAGAAGGCAGCCACCATCACCTACCAGAGGCCTGGACGAGGCAGACCTGGAGACACACAGTGACAGACACAGCCCTGGCCCTGCCTCTTGCAGCTGGGGAAATGTCGGGACTGTCACTGAAGGCTGCCGGTGTGCCTTCATGGTTCACCTAGGAGGGGACTTCTGGGCACATCCACGAGGAAGTTTCTAGATTGGGTTAACTGAGCTGGGAAGGATCTAGCCTGAATGTGGACCCAGTGTGAGGTGAGGTCCCAGAGAGAATCAAAAGGAGAAAGCAGCCCCTTCCTCTGCTTCTTCACTGAGGTCCCAGAGTGACCGGTCACCTCACGCCCTGGACTCCAAGATGAGCTGACTGTATTCTCAAATTAGGGGCGGACATCTTCCCTTTCTTAGGTATTCAGTCACACTGGGCAGAGTGTGACTAACTCAAGTGGTCAGAGCCGGGGATGTACCCCGGTTGGTACATCTCGTGTTTGCACGAAGCCCGGGGTTTGATTCCCAGCACCACATGAAACAGGTGGTGGCACAGGCCTGTTATCTCAGGTGGCGGCAGGAGGATCAGAAGGTCAAAGTCAGCCTTTGCTACACTGAGGATAGGAAACAGGGCAGGTGACAGGAACAAAGCAGTCAGGCTGCGTTGGGGAGGACCACTGTGGTCACTGTGAACTGGAGAAGGCGCAGGAGCCCTCACAAGCTGGGTGAGGATCAGAATGGCTCAGATTGCCTCAGGACGGCAAACAGAGTGACTTCATGCAGGAGGACAAGGCTTTGCTGGAAGCTGAAGGAAGTGTTATGAGAATGGATTGGGTGATGGGAAAGAGTGTGCTGGGCAGTCAAAAACAATGTGGTTGTCAACACTGGGGAGGAAAAGATAAATTTTGGGGGCTGGGTGTCACACACTATTCACACAAAGACACCAAAGTTTTTGTTTTGTTTTCTGTTTGTTTGTTTGGTTGTTGGTTTTTTTTTTTTTTCTCTGAGACAGGGTTTTATTTCACTATGTAGCCCTGGCTGTCCTGGAACTCACTCTGTAGATCAGGCTAGCCTCAAACTCACAGAGATCCTCCTGTCTTTGCCTATCGAGTGCTGGGATTACAGGTGTGCCCCACCATTGCCTGGCTACACTAAACTTTTTACAATTTCTTTTGGGAGGTAGGAGGCTGGAGAGTTGGCTCAGTGGTTAAGTGCACTGGCTGCTCTTCCGAAGGACCCAGATACCACATGGTGGGTCACAGCCATCCATAACTCAGACATACTTTAGGCAAAACACCATGTATGCATGGAAAAAGAAAGAAAAAAAAAGAAAAAACTTTGTTTTGTTTTGCTTTTGGTTTTTCATTCTTTTGCTTCCATGAGGAACTGAAATACGGTTGGTGAGGCTAGGAAAGGCGTCACTATGAACAAGAATCAGGAGGGAGATGAGGCATGGGCGGTCATGCGGGTTCTCTAGGCCCTGGTTCAAGTAATGGTCAGAAAGAGGACTTCTGTAGGAGGCAGCATTTAATTAAATCCCTCCTGATTCTTGAGGGGTATGGACGCTGCCTGGTGCAGGGCAGAGAGAGGTCAATGCAGTGGACCAGAAATGGGAGGAAACGCATGGTCCTAGAGGAACTGAAAAAGAACCAGAAAGCCAAAAATCGAAAGCGGAAAGGACTGTGGTTAGACTCAGGTAGCGCCAGCTCTTCCCTGCTTTTGTAAGCCATGGTGACGTGGTTCAGCCTTCTCCACTGGATGTGTGGGTCACCAGGAGTTTCTAAGCAGAGGCGGGGGAGGGGCTGGGTCATCTGGCACATGGGACAGACTTCACACTCGCTTTTTCTGTGTTCCCAGGAGGTGAGAGGTCCCGGTTGTGTTGACTAAGAGCTCAGGCCAGTGACGGTGATGGGGAGCAGGCTGTGGGGCTGGACTGCAGCCCACGAGCAGGAGCTCATGAAGCCAGATCACAAGTCATCTTCTGGCACAAAGCCCTGAAATGATTCCCTTGATTGTGGCCCCGCCTCTAGCACATCACAGTCAGTGTGAGTTATCATCGCCATTGTTAGAAAAGAGAAATAGCCTGGCGGTGGTGGCGCACGCCTTTAATCCCAGCAGAGGCAAGCGGATCTCTGAGTTCGAGGCCAGCCTGGTCTACAAGAGCTAGTTCCAGGACAGGCTCCAAAGCCACAGAGAAACCCTGTAAAAAAAAAAAAAAAAAAAAAAAAAAAAAGAAAGAAAGAAAGAAAGAAAGAAAAGAAAAGGAAAAGAAAAAGAGAAATATGCGCTTACGATTGAACAATGGGAGAAAAAAATCTTTAGCTGGGCAGTGGTGGTTCATGCCTTTAATCCCCACACTTGGGAGGCAGAGGCAGGAGGATCTCTGTGAGTTTGAGGTCAGTCTGGTCTACAGAGCAAGTTCTTGGACAATCAAAGCTACACAGAGAAACACTATCTCAAAAACCCAAAACAAACCTTTGGAGTAGTCTCCTAATTGATGTAGCTCAGCTTGGCTTTGAACTCATGATCCCCCTGCCCCAGTCTCCTGAATACTGGAATTGCATGAGCACATTTTTGCTAAACCAAGGGCCTTGAGTTCTTCTACTGATTTATACCTCTGATCCCTAGTCTAAGACTTTCAAGGCGACAGTTACAGTTTTAACAGCTGATATGTTGCGGCTGGTCCTGTTCAAAGAGTCTTAGCTGCACCAGCTGGCAAGCCCTCCTCACACCCCCGTGACAGAGATGCTGCTATTTAAGCCCCTTTGAGACAGGCCGTGGAAGCTGAGCATTCGGGCTAGTTTTATGTCAGCATGTCACAAGCTACAGATATCTGAAAGAGGGAACCTCATTTGAGAAGATGCCTCCATACGACCACCATGCAGGGCATTTTCTTTTCTTTATTTTTTTTAAAAGATCTATCTATCGATCTGTCTATCTATTATGTATGCAACATTCTGCCTTCATGTATGCCTGCACACCATGTGGTTGCTGGGAATTGAACTCAGGACCTCTGGAAGAGCAGCCAGTGCTCTAAACCACTGAGCCATCTCTCCAGCCCCCCCCCCCCCGGGCATTTTCTTAATGAATGATTGATGAAGGAGGGCCCAGCCCATTGTGGGTGGTGCCACCTCTGGGCTGGTGGTCCTGGGTCCTATAAGCAAGCAAGCAGGCTGAGCAAGCTGCAGGGAGCAAGCAGCATCCTTCCATGGCCTCTGCATCAGCTCCTGCCTGCAGGTTCCTGCCCTGCTTGAGTTCCTGTCCTGACTGCTGTTGATGATGAACTGTTACATGGAACTACTGTGAATGAAACCCTTTCCTCCTCAAGATGTTTAGGGTCACGGGGTTCCATCACAGCGACAGTAGCGCTGGGGTCACGGGGTTCCATCACAGCGACAGTAGCCCTAGCTAAGCCACTCAGTAACTTAGACCAGCGCGGGAAGGGCTCACCGTCATCATGTCATCGCACTTCATATCGGGCTCGTCCTCGTCTTCGCTCTTGTTGTAGAATTTGCGGAAGAAGTTGAAGGCCACCACAGTGTACAGATAGACCACCACGGCCAGGAGCCCTACGGTCATCACCAGCTGGGGACAGGCAGGCGCGGGTCAACGTTTCGCTCCTCTAAACAGCAACCTCAACTCTCAGGCTCCTTGGATACTGGAACCTCTTCTGCACTCCAGCTCCTTGGCTCTCCCCTCCCCTAGAACGGCCCTATCCCAGGTCTGGTGTGGTGGCACACTCCTTTAATCTCAGTACTCGGAGGCAGAGGCAGGCCGATCTCTGAGTTTGAGGACAGCCTGGTCTACAAAGCGAGTTCCGGACAGTCAGGGCTACACGGGGAAACCCGTCTCAAATAACCTCCAAATAAAACACAAAAATAAACCAAAGAATGCCCTAACCTCCTGGCTCAAAACCCTTCCAGGTGGCCATTCCCTTTGCGCTGCCCCTCAAAAATGCACCTTTGCCTCCCCCCTCAAAGACTGCTCCACCCTCACCTCGCCCTCCCACGCAGGCACGCAAGCAAGCACGCAGGGGCCGTTATCATGTGGTCTTCCCCAGGAGTTCTTGATCACCACCGCCCGCCCCGCCCCCTGCCACTCCCAGATTTCCTCGCAGGTTCCTGCCAGGTCCTCTTCACACCTGCTTTCCGTTGTGGGTGACAGACGAGAGGATGGTGCGCAGCGTCTTGACCCCCATGGCGATGTCCAGGAGGTGGGCAGCGAAGAAGAAGTTATTGTAGTGTCCCAGGAGGGACATAACCATGTACCAGCCCAGATACAGGAAAGACTGAGTATGAAAGGGACGAGGTCAGGAAACATGGAAGGATGCCCCAGAGCAAGGACAGAAGCCTAGGGGACTGTCTAGGGGAGCATCTGCTTCAGAGCCTAGGGAGGAGGGAGCCAGTGGGAGATGAGCTAAGAAGGACCCACGGCAGCGGATGCTTCGGGGACAGGGAACCTCAGGGTGAGAAGGCACTGTAGGAGCAAGGCACCCTAGAATCTTTCTGGGGTCGGAGAGACCTGGAACCCTCCCAAAGCCCTTCAAACAACGTTGCTATCCTAGGGGCTTTGCGCAGACTGTTCCCTCATCCAGAGACATTGCTCTCCTGCCATATTCCCTCTCCATAGCCCCCGCTCACATTGTCTGTGAAGATGACTCCGAACTTCCAGATCTGGTACTTGACATCGATGGACATGATCCTGAGGGAACAGGGAGAGGGACACAGCCAGATGGCTGGGCATCAGACACTAGCCCCGTGTGCCCCCTGACCCGCCCCCGGCTGATGTGTCTCTCTCACCATGTCAGTAGCCCCGGTGGAGGGTCAGGTTTGCGCTCACTGTGGGCTGTGATCTCCAGAGAGGCCAGGTCCATGCCCAGCAACTCCGCAATCCGTTCCCGCCCAAAGATGTCCCCGTGTTTGTCCAGAACCTGCAGAAGAAAGCCTCAGGCCATGAAGACAGGTTGGAGCTGGAAAAGGGGACATTGCCTGCATAGGGGTTTCAGGGACGCTCAACTTTGCATGAGAAATAGGGGGAGCATTTTTCTTGGAAGAAGGACCTGGTTTCTGTGGGAGGAAACATCCGGCAGTGACAGTAGCCAAACTTTATTGTTGGGGAGGGAGGCTGATAACTGGGACTGGTGGGATGTCCACTTCGCTCACCACCCCAGCCACACCAGCGTCCTTGCCATTCCCACGTTCCTACCCCAGGCACTCGACAAGTTCCTACTGGGCTCACTCCAGCCCTCTCCAACAAATCAGCAACCTTCCCTGGCCAACACACTCCTGCGTATCCTCGCTGAGTTAGTTTTTAATATTTTTTGTTATTGTTTTGAGACAGGGTCTCACCATGCAGCTCTGGACGGCCTGGAACTCACTCTGTGAACCAGATTGAGCTCAAACCCACAGAGATCCACCGGCCTCTGCCTCCCGATGCTGAGATAAAAGGCGTGGTGTCACTGGGCTATGTAGTTAAGTTTTTAAGTCTTATGTGTGTTGCCATGTGTGTGCAGTGCCCAGAGCTCTTAAGGAGGGCATTTCAAACAGGAGAACTGGAGTTACAGGCAGTTGTGAACCACCATGTGGGTGCTGAGAACTGAACCCAGGTTCACTGTAAGTGCAGCCAGTGCTCATAGCCACGAAAGCCATTACTAAAGCCTCTATTATTTTTTAAATACTTATTGCCAAGTTCTATTTGGGTTTACTTCTTTCAAGATTTACTGTTTATTTAGCTGTATGTGTGTTTGTCTGTGTGAGTGTATGTCACAGATGTGTGGGTGCCCATCACATCCTGAAGAGGGTCTCAGATGCCCTGGATCTGGAATTACATGATGTCATAAGCTGCAGATGTGGGTCTGGAAACTGAAACTGGGTTCCCTAGAAGAGTAGCAAGAGTTTTTAACTAAGCCATCTCTCCAGCCCATCCATCCTTCATTTATCCATTCATCATCCATCCATCCATCCATCCCTCCATCCATCCATCAATCCACCATCCATCCATTCATTATCTATCCATCTGCCCACCATTGATCCATCCATCCATCATCCATCCATCTATCCATAATCCATCCACCATCCCTCTACCATCCACCATCATCCATCCATCATCCATCCATCCATCATCCATCATCCATCCATCTATCATTCATCCATCCATCATCCATCCACCATCCATCCATCATCCATCCATCCATCATCATTCATCCATCCATTATCCATCCATCCATCCATCATCTATCCATCTATCTATGTAGTTGCTGGTTTGGGGTTTGTTTGGAGACAGTGTCTCATATAGCACAATTTAGTCATGAACTCACTGTATAGATGAAGACAACTTTGAATTTATGATCCTCCTGCCTCCACTACCTGAGCACAGACATGCACCACCTTATTTTATACTGTGTTGAGATGGAACCCAGGGCTTTGTGCATGCTTGACAAGCACTCTACCGAATGCGCTACATCCTAGGGCCCCCAAAGGCACGATTCTTAACTGTGCTCACCACATTGTTGCTCATCTCCTCTCTCAGATACCTATAGACTGAATCCTCGCCCTGTGCCCTCTACATGCAGCTTCTCTTTAGAGGAGGAACATGATCACCCAACCAGGTTCTCTATAGTGGCACTGCCCCTTGCCCAGAGTCCCATACAAAACAAGTTCTTGGCAAAGCTGGGAGTGGCCTGCTGGCAGCAAGGGACTCAGCCCAGGAGCCCTCCCTTTCCCACACTGTCCCCTCACCTTCCGCTTGACAAACTTGTCCCAGTAGTTGCTGGGGAAAGACCTGTCAAGAGAGAGCATGGGGAGGTTAGGGTGGTGTGGCGGATTGAATGAGATTGATCCCCAGAGCCTTGTATATTTGCATATGTAGTCCCCAGCTGATGAGCTGGTGGGAAAGGATTAGGTGTGGTCTTGTTGCCACTTTGAGGTTTCCAAATCCTGCACCAGGTCTGTCTCAGTCCCCCAACCCCTCTCTGCTGTATAGAGATCAGGATGTAGCTCTCAGCAACTTCTCCAGCACCGTGCCTGCCTGAATGCCACCATGCTTCCACCATGATAATAGACGAAGTCTCTGAAACTAACTAGAAGCCAGCCTTCAGTTAAGTGCTTTCTTTGATAAGAGTTGCCTTGGTCATGGTGTCTATTCACAGCAATAGAACACTAAGACCCGTGGGAAGGGTCAGGAGCCACTGGCCAGGCCTGGGGACAACAACCTGAGACAGGGCTGTTTTTAAATTCCTGGGCTTGAATTATTCTCCTGCCTCGAGCTCCTGAGTGCTGAGGTACCTGTGTGAGCAATTACACCTGACTCTAGGATCTATTTAACATTATTATTATTATTATTATTTTATTTGTATGGGTGTTTTGCCTGCATGTGGTTTGGAGGCCAGAAGTGAGGGTCAGATCTTTTGCAAATGCAGTTACAGATGGTTGTGAGCCACCATGTAGGAGGTGGGAATTGAACTCAGGACCTCTGGAAGAGCAGCCAGTGCTCTTAACTGCTGAGCCATCTCTCCAGCCCTCTCCACATTACTTTTTGAGACAGGTTCTCTCACTGAACCCCAAGGTCACCAATTGGCTAGGCCAGTTGGCCAGTGAGCTCCATCGATCCTTCCACCTTTGTCTCCTAGCCCTGGGATTCCCTGCACCAGACAGTCACACCCAGATTTTTATGTCACTGCTTGAGGATCTGAACTCAGGTCCTTATGGTGAGCAGCAAGGATTTGCTCATCGAGTCATTACCCCAACCCCACACCCACAGGAACTTCAAGTGTCCATCGGATGGAGAGAATAATGAGCCTAGGGAGAACAAGTCAGGCCATGGGGCTGGAGCCTTGCTCTTCAGAAATCCAGGCCTGAACTGGAGTGGAAATCTAGCCCTGTTCCCTCTGCCACCCTAAGGAGGGGCTGGGACTTACGGTGTGTTGAGCACCAGGCGGTCCCACTGTCCCTTCACGTCATCGTCCTCAGGCTGCTCAGTAATGTAGAGGCCGTCAAACTCCAGCTTCCGGGCCAGCTCCTTCTCCCGCTTAAAGATCACTAGGGGAACCTAGGCACGGAGGGAGGCAGAGGTGACGGTTGGCATGAGCTATGCAGAAGCCATGCGACCTGCCTGGAGCCTAGTGAAGTTCTCAGGGTAGAAAGTGCAGGTTAGGGGTAGGCAGAGAGATGCAGGCAGAAGGTAGCCGGTGGGTGGGGAGGTGCAGGCAGAAGTGGGTGACATTATAAGGGAAAGGGCAAGCTGGGGGCACCCCAGTTGTCTGCTGCAGGCTGCGGCTCTGGCGGAGAGGTGTTAACTCAGGCTGTAAGGTGAATAAGACAGAGGCAGGTGGAAGGGCGTGGAAGGGGGTGAGCAGCAGGCACGGCGTGCACAGAGCTCTGCTCATTCAGCAAAATTACAAGATTTATACAAACGTCTGGACGTGCAGAACCCGTGAGACACGGTGTGCCTTGGGGGGCATGACAAACCTTGGGCATATCTGACATGAGACTCCAGTCACATCTGAGACCCCAGAGACGCCCCAGTGACAGGCAGATCTATTTATGTGTCTTCCTTCCTTCCTTCTTCCCTCGCTCCCTCCCTCCCTCCCTCCCTTCCTCCCTCCCTTCCTTCTTTCCTTCCTTCCATTTAGACTAGGCTGGTTTGGAATTTACAGCTATCTGCCTGGCTCTGCCTCTTGAGTGCTGCTGGGACTAAAGGTGTGTGCCACCATGCCTGGCCTTGTCTTCTTTGTTTTATTTTTTTAAACTATAACCCATGAGTCCAATTGGTGTTTTCCATATACACATGGGTGTGGGCCCCTCCCCTGGAGCATGGGCAACCTACCCTAGACCATACTCCAAAAGAAAATGGTCTCTTTCCCCCCTAGCAATCATCAGTTGTTAACAGCTACTTGGCTTGGGGTGGGGGCTTGTATGCCCATACCCCGCTTATTTTGGAGACAGAAGCTCCCCATGTAGCCCAGGCTGGCCCAGAACTTGGTCTCATCCTGCCTCCCTGGCATTAGAAGCATGCACCAGTATGGGCCTGACTTCAGAGAGACCTTTCTATTTTAAAAAAAATATTTTAAGTGTGTGTCTATGTGCTTGTGAGTGCATGCTATTATGTGTATGTAGGTGATCATGGAAATCAGAAGAAAACATCAAATTGCCTAAAGCTGGAGTCAGTCTGTGAGCCACTCTACACGGGTGCTGGGAACCGAACACGGGACCTCTGCGAGAGCAGTATGTGCTCTTAAGCGCTGAGTCACCTCTTCACCTCCCTGCCTCACAGAGATCTTAACTCAAACGATTAACAGGCAGACAATAATATTCCACACGATAAAGTTGCCCCCTTGATGGGGAAACGAACACAGTCACGTACGCACAGCGCAGATAAGTTGGACTTAGCCCGCCAGCCATGGTCTGCATTCGCTCCCATTTGCCAGAGTAGCCTCGCCGAAGACCTCGGTCCTGTACTGGTTGGCTGTGTTTACCCATCCTAAAGTCTCCTGCCCCACAGTTCTCCTAGGTGCCCTCCCGCCCAGGACCACAGTCACAGGTCAGGTCTCACCTTGAGACAGTTGTAACCGATGATGCAGAGGAAGGCCACCAGCGTGTGCAGCAGGCTCAAGCAGCGCAGCGCGGGTTCCATGTAGCCCGTGCTCTCCTCCAGGAAGTAGTACACCATGTTCTCATCCTCATCACCTTCCACGTCCTCGCTGGCACCAGAGCCCCAGCCAGAGCCACCACCAGACCCTGCCCCTGACGTGTCCCCAGCTCCGGAGCCTTCTATGTCATCCTCCCCTGGTGGGGAGTCTGAGACCTGAAGTGGGGTCAGAGGTCAATCAGAGGGGACCCTGGTAGCCCCTGGCCTGTCACGCCAAACTCACAATCAGTAGTAATACTTATAAGACACTATTTTGTTTCCTCTCCCTCCTCAATTCTATGTTAAACAGAGTCTCACTGGGTAGCCCTGGCTAGCCTGGAACTCACTATGTAGACCAGGCTAACCTCAAACTCAGAGAGATATACCTGCCTCTGTATTTTGAGTGCTGGGACGAAAGGCGTGCACCATCACTGCCATCAACACTTTGTTTTTTGGCGCAGGACCTTGATAGCATAGGCTTGCCTAGGATTTGCTATATAGCCCAGGCTGGCTCAAACTACTGATCATCTGTGTCAGCCTCCCAAGTGCTGAGATGATGGATATGTGCCATCACATCGGGCTTATATAGAACTTTCTAGACCCAGAGACTGGGTCTACAGTTTTTTTTTTGTTTTGTTTGAGTCTGGGTCTTGTATAGCCCAGAACTACCCACAGACTCTCTGTATAGCCAAGAATGACCTTGAACTCCTGATCCTCCTATAGGGGTCTCACTTCATGAGATAAAGTCTCACTATGTAGACCCGCCTGGTCTAGAACTTAGGGACTCTCGTCGGCCTCTGCCTCCCAAGTGCTGGGATCAAAACATGCGCCACCAAACCTGACCCTGGCTCCCACTTTTAAGTTCCACAATTCTCACCTATAAATGTGGTTTTGAGCCCATTTTGAGGAGGAGGAGGCATGGAGAAGCTAAGCGTTTTCTTACCATCACCTGTCTCCGCCACACCCTGTGTGTTGTTATCTAACCCCTCCCCCAAGAGGACCACAAAGCCCGCTCCGGCTTCAGGAGGCCTGGTTCCAAGCCCTCCCTCTGTTCCGTGAGCTGCCCACTTTCTTCTCCGCACACACCTTTCCTCAGCTGGCCTATGGGTGCTGCAGAGGGGACTCTCACACCTGGAACTGCCTGGCAGGTGGCCAAGCTGTCTGGGAAAGCAATTCTATGTTCCTTGTTGAATGCATGCAGGCATCTGTCCCCCCACGGGTCCAGCCACCCCCACTCAGACCCACAGCATGTCCAGACTCAGCTCTCTAGTCCAGACTCCCTTAAGAAGTCTCAGTCTGGAACCTCATCCCTTCCCTGAAGGGGGCGGGGCCCTGTGGTGTGTTGAGCCTCCCACCTCCCAGCCAGGCGAGGATCTGACCCTCCCCCGGGGCCTGGGACCACCGCATAGACACCTTGTAAAACAGCAACATGAAGTTGATGGCAAATGCCAAGAAGAGGGCCAGGAACCGCAGCGTGTAGAAGTTCCTAGACAAGTAGTTCTAGAAAGAGAGGAAGAGCGGTCACAGTGCAGCCTCATCCCTGACCACATCTCACTGCTCACCCACAACCAAAGAACCCAGCCTTGACTGGCTGCTCCCACACTCTCCCTCCCCTTGAGCGCCCACTGGGTGCCAAGACTCCGCCGAGAGCGCAGAAAATGCCAGGCCCTTGTTTGGCTCGCACCATGGCTTTGTGGGCGTGCCATTGCCGTGATGGCCCTTTACAAGTGAAGAAACTGAGGCTGGGGGAGGGAGGTGCTGTCTTTCTCAACGTCGTACAGCCAAGGAGCTGCAAACCCACTGTTTGAGAGAAGGGATCCCAGAGATGGAACTTGGGACTCTCATAAGAGGCAAACTCTCTGCCACTGAGCCACACCCCAATCCGGTACCTGGGGTTTGACTCCAGGTCAACAGGAGTGCATGCCCCAGCCCCCACGCCATACTGCTTCACGGTCTGTGTTACCAGAAGTGGAAGATGGCTTCTTCATCACGCCATCTCTCCCCACCCCCACTTCTCCTATCCCTATTCTCACGGCTCCTCACAGACCGGCCTTCCATTCAACCTCCTGTCCTGTCCCCAACTCAAGTCAGGACCGGCTTGAGATGGAGACAGGATGCTATCTCCCAGACACCTTCCTCCTTCAGGGACACATGAGATGGGTCTCGCCCAGGACCTCTGAGGGGCTAGACCTCCCAGCTGTGCCTGGGGACACTTCTGCCCTTTCTTTAGTGAGTTCCTCTCTGAGATGAGCTTGGAGCTGGGAGAGAGGAGTCCTCACAAGAAGAGAAATTTTAGGGTACCCCTGCTGGGTCCTCACCAAGAATTTCACCCTCTGTACTTCCAGTTCCCCCCAAAATTCTTCCAAGCCTGCACCTCCAGCTTCCTCCTTTTTTGGAGGGGGCGGAGAGGGTGTCTTCTTGGGGGGTTCTGGAGGAGGCTCGGGGACTTCTTCCTTCTCTCCGTTCTCAGTACTGTAGGACACAGAAAGGGATCAGCGGATGCTGGGGCAAGTCATTCATTCCAAGTCACTCATCTGGGAGCCATCCTGTGTAAGGCAGGCCAGGTCTAGATGGTGCTGGGGACGCAGACAAGCGAGGCCCTGCCCTCACAAACTCCAGTAAAACAGCTGAGTGGTGCGGGTAGGGACGGGGCTAAACAAAGCAAAGCTACTCCTTTGCAGGAGTAGGGGTTAAAGCTGGGCCCTGAGCATGCTGGGCAAGTGCTCCGTCTCTGAGATGCATCAGTTTTTCCTTGTCATTTTGAGACTTCTCAGTAAGTTGCCTAGGATGGTCTTGAACATGCTCTGATGACCCAGGCAGGCCTTCAACTTTTGACTCTTATGTCCCTTAGATGGGATTACCACACCTGATCAAAATAACTTCACAGAGAAGGACTCACGTGCATAGCACAGAGATCCAGAGCTAAAAGGAGCACCCTATCTTGTTGCCTTTCTTCAAGTCTCTCCTCTGTCCTCAGGTATGGACTGAATGATGCAGAGGGCAGAGGCCAGAGGCCAAAGGCCAGAGAGCAGAGAGTGACCAGTACAATTTGGGCCTTGACATAAGAAGGCCCTCAATTCAGAAGGGTTGAGGCAAGAGTCTGGCTCCCTCCACTCTGAGACACTCACTCGGCTTTCTCAGGTTCGGGCTCCGGCTCTGGTTCTGGAGGGGGCTCCTCTTCTTCTCCCTCCACCTGGGGATAGGACACAGATCTGAGCCTTCGGGGTGCTCACCAGTCTCTGTCTCGTCTGTTACTCTCTGGCCTCACTTCTTTCTCCCTGGGTAACCAAAGTGTTATCCTTACTCCCCTCTACCAAGGAAAGGGGGATTAAGTGAGAGTCTTATTGTTAAGAGGGGAAGTTGAGGCTCACAGAGATAAAATGCCTGGTTTGCAATCCAGTGCAGAATCAGTCTGAATTCAAAGAGGTTTTTGTCTGTTTGTGGTGGGTTCTTGCTGTGTAGCCTAAGCTGGTATTGAACTCCAGGTCCTCAGCCTCCCCATTGTGGGAATCACAGGCTTGTGTTAGGATGCTTGCTCAAAGATGTTTTTGTCCCTCATGGCTTCTCATCACCTTGACAACCACAGGCAGCAATTGTAGCTCCAAGAGGTAAGAATGTTGGGGAACCTTTCTCTCATAGACTGGCTAACTCCCTACAGCCCTATGTTTTTCTTTCTTTCCTTCTTTTCTTTCTTTCTCTCTCTCTCTCTCTCTTTCTTTCTTTCTCTCTTTTCACGACAGGGTTTCTCTGTAGCTTTGGAGCCTGTCCTGGAACTAGCTCTTGTAGACCAGGCTGACCTCGAACTCACAGAGATCGGCCTGCCTCTGCCACCTGGGTGCTGGGATTAAAGGCGTGCACCACCACTGCCCAGAGCCCTGTGTTTCTCTGAGGGTCATCCCTGGCGACCGTGGCACTGTTTCCATGTGTCTTTTTAGTCCCGGTCTCTCCCCCATTCCTCTAATTTGATCTCTAGGTCTTTGGTTCTCTCTAGTCCACAGTATGTATTTCTCTCCCCAACATTTTGACCTTTTCTTTCCTCTTTCAGTTCTGCTTTCTCTGAGGGTTTCTGTCAGGCTGTCCCTCCCTGGAACCTTGCAGGCCTCTCTCACCCCCAGCTTCCTCTTGAGGATGGGCGAGCCCTCTGGCGTGGGAGGCTCCACAGGTGTTGTGTCACCCATGTCCCCTAGACCACCAGCGCCTTCTGGCCGGAATGGGCTCCCATCGGCCACAGCCACGGCCCGGTCGGCCCCTCCCGTGCCAGCCTGGTCCGCTGCTGTCTCTTCATCTCCCGCGCCGTCGGCTGCATCGCCTTCGCCCTCTCCCATGCCCTCTCCCTCTGCATCGCTGCCAGGGCCGCTCGGCTGCTGGCCGTGCACCTCGTCGCCCGTGGGATCCGGCATGCCCGCCAGGAGCTCGGTCACAGTCACCTTCTTGGCGCTGTCTACCAGCCCGCCGCCAAACAGCGAGCCCCAGAGCAACCTCAGCGCCCCTGCTGCCGCGCCTGCGCCCGCGCCCCCAGCACACGACACCAGCGCCCACAGCAGCGCGGCCACCGCGGTGGCCGCCTCCCGCGCCGTCAACCTCCGCAGCCTCCGCACGCGCCGCCGAAGGCTACGGTAGCTCAGGCCCCGCAGCGTCCGGCCCGCCGCCGCCGCCAGCCAAGCCCACACGCCCGCAGCCGCTGCAACACCCGTCCCGTCAGGGCCCGCTGCGCCCTCCTCAGCTTCCTCCAAGTCCTCGTCCTCATCCTCCTCTGGCTCTCCCTCTGGCTCCGAGATCTGAGCAGCGATCTGCATCTCAAAGATCGTGTCCTCGCAGAAGCTTACAAACAGCTCCATCTTCTCGGACTCGCCGCCCTCGTTCACCACGTCAAAGATGAACTGGCGCTTGGATTCCTTCACCTGCAGGGAAGAGCAGACGGCGGGGTTCAATGTAGCAGGTGCCCTTTGAGAACCGGACTTACGTTGCCCAGGCTAGCCTCCAACTACTTAAAAGGTTGAGGATGGCCTTGAACTCCTGAAATTGTATAGCACCACCCTCCATAATCTCCTTTATTAACTCTTGGTGTAAATTATGTGTAAGGCTGTAGACATGGCTCAGCAGTTAAGTGCACTGGCTACTCTTTCAAAGGACCCCCAGGTTTGGTTCTCAGCATCCACAGCGCGACTTATCCACCGTCTGTAACTCCAGTTCAATAATTTTCAGGAACGCACATACAGGCAGTGAATGTATTGCGTGCAAGTGAAACACTAACATGCAATAATCTTTAAAAACAATAAAATTATGTGTGTCTGAGTGAATGTGAATGCAGGGGACCTAGGATTCTGGGAGACGGCACGAGTTGTGAGCCACCCAACGTGGGTGCTGGAAACCAAACTCGGGCCCTCTGCAAGAGCAGTAAGCACTCGCAACTGCTATTATTCTTTCCTCTTTCAAACCCTTGTGTCGAGGGTTTACTTTCACTAGATCGCAGCAAGGAAGCTGTTCTGCTGCGTATGAAATCCCGACCCAGAAGCAGGTCATTTAGGAATGGTTTAGTGCCATGTTCCACACTAATGTGTGTTCAACGTGAGCGCAAGAGGGCGGCCCCCGTTCGGGCCGTACCCTATTTCTCGGGATGAATGGCTCTCCACACCGGACCATCCAGACGCATGGAGTGCGCGCGGGTGGAGGGGTGTGGGGGGGGATCCAGCCATGTGTGCGAGCATAACTACTATTATTATTACTATTATTATATTTATTATCATCGTTATTTTGGAGACAGGGTCTTACTGTATGTTAGCCTGGAACTCACTAGACCAGGCTCTCCTCAAACTTAGAGACTGACCTACCTCTGCCTCCCAAACGCTAGGATTAAAGGGGTGCACTGCCATATCCCATACTTTTTTTCTTCTCTCTCTCTCTCTTTCTTTTTTTTTTTTTTTTTTTTTTTTTTTTTTATGGTTTTTCAAGACAGGGTTTCTCTGTGGCTTTGGAGCCTGTCCTGGCACTAGTTCTGTAGACCAGGCTGGTCTCGAACTCACAGAGATCCGCCTGCCTCTGCCTCCCGAGTGCTGGGATTAAAGGCGTGCGCCACCATCGCCCGGCCTTTCTCTCTCTCTCTCTCTCTCTCTCTCTCTCTCTCTCTCTCTCTTTCTTTCTTTCTTTCTTTCGACATGGTTTCTTTGTAGCTTTGGAGCCTGTCTTGGACCTAGCTCTTATAGACCAGGCTGGCCTCCAACTCACAGATACTCACAGATATCTGCCTGCCTCTGCCTCCCAAGTGCCAGGATTAAAGGTTTGCGCCACCACTGCCTGGCTCATACTGTCTTTAATATTCAAGAAGTCATGGTTTTGTTGGGCTGCCTGGGCTGGTTCTGACTTCATAGCCTCAAGCAATCTTCTCCACTCAGCCTCCAGAGTGCCTGGGTCTATAGGTGTACATAGCTGCACACAGCTTACAAGTTATTAACAGCTAATTACAGAACATGCTCCAGCATGCTTGTCATCTGAGCACATGGGAGGTGAGGCAGGAGGACCCCAAGTTCTAGGCTGCCCTGGGCTGCTGCAGTCTCTCTCTCCATACATGTATGTGTATGTATGTGTATATGTATGTGTTTATGTATATATATGTATATATATATGTGTGTGTGTGTGTGTGTGTATAACTCATTTGTAAGTATGTTACCTTAATAAAGACAGGCAGTGAACCAGGAATTTACAGACCTAGACAGGCATCCAGGCCGACACAGATCATAAATAAGATGTAGAGTTGGAGCTCCAACAGGCTAGCCCCGGAATCTAGCTTTTGTTTTTGATTTGAGACAGTCTCCATATTTAACAGATGCTTATTTTGTACATGTCATCCCTCTGCTAGGCCTTTCACGTGCTGGGATTACACGCATGTACTTGTACATGCCTAGCATATACCTTCTAGCTGTTTTGTTTGTTCATTTTGGGTCGATGAGGATGACTTGAACTCCTCCTGGTCCTCCTGCCTCCACCCCCAAGTGGCATGCAGCACCACGCCAGGCTCCTTCTAGCCTTTCTGGAAAAACAGAATATGGTAGCTGAGAGCAAAAGGTTTGCAGCTGTCATGGGGTTCAAATCCTGATTCAACCACTGAAAAGCTGGGTGATTGTTTTTACTTAATTCCGTGGGCCTCAGTTTCCCCCTCCATAAATAGGGTCCAATGGAAGAATGGCTGTGAAGGGTTAAAGATTGACAGGTGTCTAGTGGTTAGACTAGCGCTGGCATCTCGCAGTTGTGCAGGGCTCACTGGTGATAAATCTCCCACAAGGCCCACGTGGACATGCATGCATTCTCAGGGAGCACAGGCAGGTATGCACAGGAGGAGTGGGTGTCCAGAGAGATCACAGGAAGAGAGGGTCTGCACTAGGGAGCAGAGGAGGAGCACATGGGAGGAGGAGGAGCTAGCAGCAGAAGCACCGGGAGGGCGTGGTGAATGGGAGCTCCCTGCAGGCACCTGTGTACAGATATTCTGGGGTTGGGGGGAAGGCTGTCGTGTCCATCATGGGATGCAAGCTTGTGAAGATCCTTGTGGCGAGCAAGGAAGAATTTAGGTGTGAATAGAGCATCGGCGTGTGGGAAGATGTCGGTAGGATGTGACTCCAAATGCAGGAAGAGCCTGGGACCAGACAGCAGAGAAGACATGTAATCACACAAGGGCCTGCATTTCCAGTATATGCAAGGGGAGTGTGCGGGAGTCAGCGTAAGAGGGCCTGAAGCTTGTGGGCAGGACACTCTGTGGGGCAGCGTGTGCAGAGCTGGGTTCTGCGGAGGAGAGATAAGAAGGGTGTGGGGGATAAGGAGGCCATGCATGTGTGAGCCTCGGGTGAGCTAGGAGAGAGGAAGGAGAGGGCGAGAGCTTGCAAAGGAGTGTGCAGGTGCTTGGGGGGCGTGCCAAGGGTGTGTGTGGATGCAAGAGTGTGAAGACTGTGTGCTAGTGCACACAGGAGGGCAGGGCAGGGCTGAGGGTGAGTGAGGGACACGTGGGGAATGCAAGCAAAAGGGCGTGGGACTCACAGATGAGCCAGTGCACTCAGCAGGCTGCAGTGTGCTGTGGGAGATGTGAATGTGTTCTCGGGGGTTTGTGGGACACACTCAAGCATTGGTGGGTTAGATGCGTGGGGTTGAGGGTGGGGCACACTGAGATGGGACTCTGAAAGCCCAGGCTGCCCCAGACATTGCTCTGAGGGGCATATTTGAGAGGACAGTGACCAGAGAGGAGGTGTGCAAGCATGCCAGGACACCCCAGAGCCATCAGAATGTGTATGGGGGAGTGGGCATGGGCCCACCAGGGCCCAGAGGGCAGGGGAGCAAGGTGTATGTAAGCATGCAGATTCAAGTGTAGGTGTAACTGCATCAGAATGACCAGAGCTCCCGGTGAGAGTTGTGAGTCCTGGTGCATTGCTGCGGCCATGAGGACACACCCGTGCAAGTGCTGCAATGCACAAGGGATACCCACACAAGAGGTGTGCGCCAGCAAGTCTGGGTCATGCAAGATAACAGTAGGAACCACAAAGTCGCTCTGAGGAGGGGTGTGGGGTTAAGGTTAGTGTAGAACAGTTGGTAGTGTTTCCCTTGCATGCAGGAAGTCCTGGATTTGAATCCCAGAACCCCAAAAGCCAAGTACGGAGGCTCGCACTTGTAATCCCAGCACTGGGGAGATAGGGGCCATCCTCAGTTACAACGTGAGTTTAAAGGCCAGCCTGGGAACGATAAAACCTTGTCTTCAAACATAATACAATGCGGGGAGGGGTGTGGGCTTGTTAGAGCCAAGCAGGGCCCGGAGTACCAGCACTGAAGGTGCATGCAGCTCCATGTAGGGTATGAACACTCATGGCACCAAGGCCTCAGGTACAGATCCAGGTCTACTGACCTGCGGCATCTCCCACTGAGCACGGTTGGTCTCTGAGATCTCAAAGTAGATGCGCTCTATGCGCCGGGATGAGCCCATGATCTCGATGCGGCCCAGGTAAGGCCGGAAGTACTCCAGGATGCTCTCAGCCAGCTCCAGGAAGTTGCGCAGGCGCGGGTCGTGGGGGACATGCTCCGACAGGTTGGTCAGCAGCACCGCCACGTTGAAGCCGATTTCCCGCGCTGGCTCCTGGAAGCGGTTGGCGAACTCTTCGCAGTTGATCATTTCATTCTCATCGGCTTCGGAGCAGGAAAGCAGGAACTGGATCTCGGGGCTGGAGAACTGCTTCTGGCTGTCCATGGCCTGCGGGTGGGCAGGGGAGGTCAGTATGTGTGTATGTGAGCGCGCGCGCCCGTGTGTGTGAGTGTGTGTGTGCGTGTGTGTGTGTGTGTGTGTGTGTGTGTGAGAGAGAGAGAGAGAGAGAGAGAGAGAGAGAGAGAGAGAGAGAGAGAGAGAGAGAGAGAGAGAACTCAGGTGTTAGTATCAGCAATAACCAATTAAAAGGGTATGGCTAAACTGAACAGGGTGGTGCTGTTTTAACCCCAGCGTGGGAGGCAGAGGCAGGCAGATCTTCCATGAGTTCAAGGCCAGCCTGATCAACTTAGAAAGTTCCAGAACAGCCAGGGCTACATAGTGAGACCCTGTGTCAAAAACAAACATAAGGACAACAAAACACCACAAAACGAAACAAAAGGTTCAATTGCCTGGGATGAATGATGGATTCTCAGTACTGTATAAACAGGGCGTGGGGCTGCATGTCTGTGAGCCCCCAAAAGAAATAAATAAGCCCCCCCCTCTTGATAAAATAATGGTGTTTTTGTTTGTTTGTTTTCATTTTGTTTTGTTGGTTTTTCGAGACAGTATTTCTCTATGTAGCCTTGGCTGTCCTGGAATTCTCTCCATAAACCATGCTGGCATTGAGTTCACAGAGATCTACCTGCATTTGTCCCAAGGTTCTGGGGTCAAAGGTGTGTGCTACCACTCCCGACTAATAATAGTGGGGTTTTTAAACTAAAAATTAATTTTGCTTTTGTTTGCTTGAGACAGTCTTTCTATGTAGTCCTGGACAACCGGGAACCTACTATGCAGGCTAGACTCTCCTCCAGTTTATAGAGAGCCACCTGTCTCTGCCTCTTAAGTGCTGGGGTCAAAGCCACCACTGCCCAGGTGCTTTTTTTGTTTGTTCTTGTTTGGTTAAGACAAGGTCTCATGTAGCCCAGACTGAACTGAAGCTCACTGCATAGCTGAGGCCGGCCTTAAAGTCCCAATTCTCCTGCCTCAACACTCTGAGTGCTGGGATTATACACATGCAACACCACACTCAGCTTATGCAATTCCGTGTAGCCATATTTCAGTTGTATCATAATACATAAAGCTTGCTTGAAGTTCAGAGAGTGAAACAATCGCACTGATCAGCCTTACAGACCAGGCAGTGGTGACACACACCTTTAATCCCAGTAGCCACACTAGTTACCATAGAAACCAGGCAGTAGTGGTGCATGCCTTTAATCCCAGAACCAGAGAGGATTGTAAAATGTGAGAGACGACTCTCAGTCTCGGTCTCATTCTGAGATTCCTGGAGGCAGGATCACCATTTCAGACTGAGGCAGAGGTAAGAGCCAGGGACTGGCTGTTTTGCTTTTCTGACCTTCAGGTTGAACCCCGGTTTCTGTCTCTGGGCTTTTATTAATCATGATACAATTCTGGGAAGCAAACCCAGGGCCTGGTGCCTGCAGGCAAGCAGTCTGCCAAGCAGGCCACACCCTAGACCTGCTGTGCATTTTTAGGTAATTTTCAAAAGCAGTTTTTCAAACACCCTCAACCACACAAGCAGCAAGAAAGCATCTTACAGTTCAACTCAAAAAAAATTAATAAGTTTCAAGATACAGTTCTGACTTTTGCTACACAATGGTTCTTGGTGTTCTGTTTTATGTTGAAAGATGCTCGTCGTATCTTACTAGATGAATTTCCTGACCAACATAGAGATGGGCTGCAGAATGCAGCCGTAGCTCTGGGGTATGAACAGAAGCGGTATTTCCTGACTCTAGACTGTCCTTTGTGAGAAGCCAAGAGCTTTGCAAAATGCTCTCTAAATGAGTAACAGGGCCTTGCAAATCATGAAAGGCTTCAAAACCGCAGAGCAGAGAGACCAAGTCACACAGGAACTTCTTAGCGCATCCAGCAGCCTCCCCCGATGAGGGCCCGGGATCCTCTCCTCCCTCCCGTTCCCTCTTGGACTCTGCTCTGCAGATTTGCTGTTTCCTCTTGGTCATTGGCTGCCCCTTTGTCCTGCCTCTTCTTCTGCAATGCTTTCTATGGCCACTGTCAGCCTACCTTGCCAAAGCCACCTTCCCTTCCAGACCTGGTTGGAGGTGTGTGGGGGCGGGACTGAGAGTTACACCTTTTTTTTTTTTTTTTTTTGCTTTCCACATTTCCTGAGATAACACTGGGATTCCAGGCTCCCAATGTCACCCTGCACATATGATTGTCAGGTCTCCCCATCTGGGCTCTGACCACTTTCCAGACACATGTGACTGCTGACATCTGAGTGGATGTCACATCACAAACAGAGATGCTCAGAAGTAACTTGTTTTCGTTATTATTATTATTATTATTACTACTATTATTACTTTTTTTTGGGGGGGGGTTTGAGACAGGGTTTCTCTGT
>NW_026068048.1:824001-838617 GCF_014885135.2 Alexandromys fortis
GTCCTGGAACTAGCTCTTGTAGACCAGGCTGGTCTCGAGCTCTCAGAGATCCGCCTGCCTCTGCCTCCCGAGTGCTGGGATTAAAGGCGTGCGCCACCACCGCCCGGCTCTATTATTACTTTTAAAGACTGTCAGATGGCCAGTGGTGACACATACCTTTAATCCCAAAACTCAGGAGGCAGAGGCAGGCAGATCTGAGCTCAAGGCCAGCCTGGTCTACAGAGTGAGTTCCAGGACAGTCAAGAATACAGAGAAACTTGGTGTTTGGAGCTGAGAGAAAAAGGATTCTGTCTTGCTATGTAGCCCTGGCTAGCCTGGAACATCCCATATAGATCAGGCCGGCCCTGGATTCTTGGCACCGCTCCTGCCTCTACCTTCAGAGTGCTGGGATGATAGGCATGCAGGACCACACGTGGATCCAGAAGTGAACTTTAGAAGATAGAATCTCCCCTCCCCCAGCCTTACCCATTTCAGGAATAGCAGCTCCCACCCACCCCATGTGCTTAAGTTAAAATCTCTGAGTCATCCCGCCTGCTCTCTTTTGTGTCATCACCCACATCTGATCCCTCAGCAGCAAAACTGTCAGCTCTGCTTTCAGAACAGACCCAGGACCCATCCACGGCTTCCCCCTCCACGCTCCCCACCTCCTCTGTCTCCCCCCATCACAGCAGCCTCCTCCCCGCACCCCTGCCATCTCTGCATGTCGTAGGAGGGACTCTGAAAACACCTGCTTCAGGCCTGAGCTCTCTGCACCCGCTACACATTAAAAGCCAAAGTCCCCTTGCTGCCACCAGGCCCTGCAGGCTGCCCCCTCTGTCTCCTCCTTTCTCTCAGCCACCTCTGCGGTCACACCGCTCTCCTCCCTGCCCGCTCTTGTTTTCAGCCTCCACACTTGCTGTCCTTTCGCAGGGGATGCCACACTCCCTTCCGCCTTCGCATGGTGCTCCTCCAACCTCAGCATGGGCACCCCCTCCCTCAGGAGAGCCTCTCCTGCCGCCCCAACCCATTCCCACGCTTCTTTCAGCTTGTTTTCATGAGGCCCTCCCCTCTCAGATCCCAGTGGGTGTCTGCCCTGCTCTCATGACTAAGGGAGTGGCTGACACCCGGGAGAGACCTCATCCACGGCCACGGTTTGGCTGTAAAGGTCACGGTGTTAAAGATCCGACTTACACGTGGCACTATGGGAAGGCCGAGTGGTTATTTACGGGGCGAGACCTAGCAAGAGGGCCAGAGGTCATTGGTGGAATGCCTAAAAGGAGACGGTGTTCTAGCACCTTCCTGACTAACTGGTTTCTGCTTCCTGGTTCGCGATGTGCAACAGACTTTGCTCTGCGACATGTACCCTCCTGAAAGCCTGGTCTCACCCAGAAACCACGTACGTCACATACAGTGGGACTGTTTGATCTTGCACTCAAACCCAGAAACCAGGAACCAAAACCAAAATCTTTTCTCTTGATAAATGAATTGCTTCAGGTATTTTGCTATAATAATGAAAATTTAATATATCTGGTTCCTATTTCATTTTTGTGCTTTTTAATACAGGGTCTGACATAGCCTACATTGGCTCTAAATTCTCTCTGTAGCCAAGGTTGACCTTGAACTCTTGGTCCTTTTGTTTCCCTCCCAACTGTTACACGCATGAGCCATGCACTCAGCTAGGAAAACTAATATATCCAAATCTGTCAAACACATGAAACGTCTTGAAAATGGAACAGTTTTAAGATTTGCTCCATTTCCTGAGAAGTAACAAGTCCTTCTAAATCAATTCTGAATGTGGCTTTGCAGCCACAAACTGGGAGATGAATGGATGCTTGGTATTAGGAAGTCTTATGTCTGTAAATTTTAGAAATTTATTTATTTACTTTTGGGTTTTTGAGACATGGTTTCTCTGTGTAGCCCTGGATGTCCCGAAACTCACTCTGTAGAGCAGGTTGGCCTCAAACTCAGAGATCTGCCTTCCTCTGCTTTCCAAATGCTGGGATTAAAGGTGTGTGTCACCACCGCCCGGCAAATGTTTACAAATGTAAATATTATCATGTCCCTTCTCTACAGAACTCACCAACTGCAACTGCTGACAATACAAAAAGAGGGGTGACCAGAAGAGATAAGAATGGTGGATGGAAAACTCTGGGGAAAAAAAAAACTCAAATAAAATGATAACACTCTCCAAATCAGATTCTGATTAAACGTCTATGACAAATCTCAATGGACAGGAAATAAAGGGGACAGAAGGACACAAGAAGGATGCTGTGGCCAGATCCAGACTGGGGACACTCTAACCTGAGATCCAGACTGAGATCCAGACTGAGATCCAGACTGCGGACACTCTAACCTGAGATCCAGACTGCGGACACTCTAACCTGAGATCCAGACTGCGGACACTCTAACCTGAGATCCAGACTGCGAACACTCTAACCTGAGATCCAGACTGCGAACACTCTTTAACTGAGATCCAGACTGAGATTCAGACTGGGCACATTCTAACCTGAGAGGCTCTAACCATCTGTGGACTTGGCGTATGATAGATCTGAAATGTTGAAATGATATTTTGGATGAACTGAGATATATATGGATTTTTTTCTCTTAAAATAATCACAGGGGCTGGTAAAATGGCTCAGAAGTTAATAGCATTGGTTCCTCTTGCAGAGGACCTGGGTGAGGTTCCCAGCACCCACATGATGGCTCACAACCACTGAAACTCCAGCTCCCATGATCTGGCTCTCTGTTCTGACCTTTCCAGGCAGTAGGCATGCATACAGTGCACTTACACGCAGACAAAACACCCACACATACACAAAAAGTCTTGGACCAGGGAGATAGCTTAGTCTCTAAGTGTTTGTCTTGCAAGAACAAGGCCCTGAGTTCAATTCCCAGAGGAGGAAAAATTATGTGTATGAGTATTTGGGCTGCATGTGTGTGCAATACCCTCGGAAGCCAGAAGAGGGTGTTAGATCCCCTGGAACTGGAGTCCCAGGCAATTGTGAGCTGCCATGTTGGTGCTGAGAACCCAACCCAGGTCCTCTGCAAGAGCAACCAATGAGATTAATTGCTAAGCCATCTCTCCAGCCCCAGAACCACTTTACAAAAGCCAAGTGCTTGCTTGTCATCCAAGAGCTGGGGAGGAGGATGGAGCCCTGGGCTCACCGGCCAGTCTAGCCTAATCGGCCAGCTCTAGGCTACTGAACGAACAAGGTGGTCAGCTCCCGAGGAGTGACACCTGCGGTGACCGACACATGGGGAACATGCTCACATACACAGATCATGAGAGCTGTTTAAAAACCCAGGCCTCAGAAGATGGAGGTAAACGGTTGCCTTGAGTTCAGAGCCAGCCATAGTAGGACCCCATCTCAAATAACAGTGACCACGTGAGTGAAAAGACGAGGTGACAGGTGGAGAAACCACCCATTAAAGAAGAGTGAAAGAAACGTAAAACTCAAATTGTCAAAACCCCAAAACACCCCCATTGTTGGGAATTTAAAAACTGAAATACTGACTAAATATTTGGGCTTTTTTTTTTTTCAGGGCTGGGGCTGGAGCCTGGGACTTTGCACATTTTAGGCAAGTGCTCCCCAACTCTATTATACCCTGGTTCTAGATAGTCAATGATAATTCCAGCATTCAGGAGGCAGAGGAAGGAGAGGCAGGCGTTCAAGGTAATCCAAAGATACCTAGCAAGACCGAGGTCAGACTGGGATACATGGGAATCCATCTCAAACACCAACCACCACCACCATCAGCAACAACAACAGAGTGAGGACAGCCAGGGCTACACAGAGAAGCCCTGTCTTAAAAAGCAAAAAAAAATAAAAAAATAAAAAATAAAACAAATAAAACAAATAAAAAGATTTTTATTTTATGTTTACAGATGCTGGTTGGCATGTATGTGTGTGTGCCACATGTGTGTTACCTATGGAAGCCAGAGTTACAGCTAGTTGTGAGCCACTATGTGGGTGCTGGGAATTGAACCTGGGTCCTCCTCGAGAGCAGCCAGTGCCCTGAACCACTGAGCGGTCTCTCTAGCCCTGGTTGTAGATAATTTTAATTTATTTTTATGGTGTGGTTTTGGTTAGGAGTGATAATGTCCCTGAGGTTTGTCAAATAAAAGGAAGGCCTCGTGTGCACACGCATGTTGTATGATACCCCAGATAAGCAGTGACCAGAACAGGACAATCTTAGAGACTTTTGGGCTCCAGGTTCCCAGGGGAAGGAGTAGGGGAAATGGGTGGTGACTGCTCACGGGGGTGGGGTTTCTTTTTGGGGTGATTAGGACGTTCTAAAGCTAGGCGGTGACATCCACATCATTCTCTGAACATCCTCACAGTGCCGTGTTGGAAATTTTAAATGTGCGGGTCAATGGCATGTAAACAATAATGCAGGGAAGTTGTGGTTGTTCAAAAGGGAATCTTAGCTGACCGTGGCGTCTTAGGCCAAGGCCAGTAGCACAGGGGCGTCCAGAGGTCAAAGAGGGAAGAGCACCACTTCAAGGCAAGCCTGGGCAACGCAGGAACTCCTGTCTCACAGATGGAAAACGTAGTAAAAGTGGGGGCCGGGGAATAGTCCTGAACACACACACACTCACACACACTACCAGAAAGAGGGTCCCTCCCTTTCTATGGGGTAGAGGGTCATATACAAGGCTCCATGTTTGACAGCCACGCCCCGTGCAGTGAGACACATCTCTAGAACAATACGTTGTATTTTTAAGTAGTTTCCCATCAAGTTGCTGGAAGTCTATCCTGACATAAGTTTCATGCCAGAAGATGAGTTGTACCCAGCCTTGGGGGAACCACACAGGGCCCTCTCTTAGCTCACTGGCAGAGAGCCCACACACCACTTCCATGTTCTGTGGTTCCTCGGTAGCTTAGGTCTGCACGAGGGTGAAACGCAGAAAGGGAACCTGAGTACCTCTGTCTGCCGGCGGCCTTCAGAGGTGGGATGAGAGTAGGGCTGAGATGGGAACCGAATGAGATGATTCCATGGAGAGAAGCCATTGCCAGCGCAAACCTGATGAGACTCACAGTGGGAAGGAAAGACTGACACCTGTCCTCTGACCTCTGCCTGCACACTACGGCACACCACGGCACACGCCCCCTCTCCCACAATAATGACAATCAATAAAATAAAACTTAAAAAAGTGACCTCAGCCCTAGATACAAGTCCTGAATTCTTTACAAGATGAATAAACGTATTCTTAATTCTGCTAAAAGTTCATGAAATTTTGTTTTGTTTTGGCTTTTCGAGACAGAGTTTCTCTGTGTAATAGCCCTGGCTGTCCTGGAACTCACTCTGTAGATCAGGCTGACCTCCAACTCAGAGAGCCTCCTGCTTCTGCCTCCTGAGTGCTAGGATTAAGAGTGCATGCCACCATGTCCCACTACAGTTGTCTTCTTAAGTGTCCCCCAAAACTCACGTTCTACAGGTCTGCTCCCCAGATGTTCAGGTCACTGGGGAGTTGTGTAAAATATTAGGACGTGGGGCCTGATGGGAGGACTTTGGGGGCATGCCCTAGAAGGCTGTAGTAGGGACTCTGGCCCCTTCTCTTTCTCTCTCTGGTTCTGGCCACCACTAGGTGGGATGTCTTATTCTGCCAGCTTTCCTCACCGGGTCTGCCTTGCCAAAGTGATGGGGTGGGGGGGACCACGGTCTGAAAAGTGTGAGCCAAAAGAAACCTTTTCCCTCAGGATTCCCTGCTGAAAGAGTGCACGGGAAAGTGACTTCTGCTGAGGAAACAGAAACCCTTTGGGCTTTGAGTTTATAAGTGTTTCATCTCCGGCATTTTGTCCTAGAAATGGAAAGCTGATAGAAGAGAGGTCACTGCTAGGACCGTTTATAAATCAGGGATTATTGATTTACTGATTTATTTAGGTTTTTCAAGACAGGGTTTCCCCCCCCCCCCCCTCTGTGTAGCCCTGGCTGTCCTGGAACTCACAGAAATCCTCCTGCCTCTGTCTCCTGAGTGCTGGGGTAAATAATGGTTTATGTAGTAATAATGGTTCTCATTGGTGTGAGGACTCGGGCATTTTATCCTAAAGACAGTTGCAAGCTCGGGTCTCAAACTCACGGTCTTCCTGCCTCAGTCTCCCAAATCCTGGGATCACGGGCATAAAATCTTCAGCCACAGATTATCACCGTGTTACAGACCCAAGTCAGCCCGCCAGACTCAGCAACCCTGCCTGGATCCTGCACTCAGCATCCTGTCGGCCAGCACCCACCTTCTGGAAGTCCTTCTTGGAGATGAGGCCACGGGGGTCTGTGACATAGTCCTGGAAGGCTTCGGAGCCCACGATGTCCTTGAGCTTCAGAAACATGTCGAAAAACTTGAGGATCATCTCCACGTTGGACGAGGACTCCACGAGCATGTCCACCATCTGCCGTGCGATCATGCCGTTGACCACGTTCCCTGCAGGAGCCCCGGGTCAGTGTGGTCAGTGTGTCTGTTTTGGACCCTCTGCTTGCTCTCTCCACCTCAAGAGCCACCCATGGCCCCTTGGGACCCATCAAGTAAGTGGGCGCTTCCTGGCTTCCTCCGGAAAGAGGGCCATCTGGGAACTTTGGTGGCGCCATGGTTATCCTCTTTTGATAATTTGTCCATCCCCTCACTGGCTGGAAAGATCACCAGTGAGGGCAATGGTGACACAGGTTGGCAGTGGGGACCCCATGCCAGAGGCTGTGCCAGAGCTGCCCCAGTAAAATCTCAGGAGAACCCAGTAAGGGAAATGTCACCATATGGTCTCACAGGCATGGAGAAACTAGCCCACTAAGAGTATATAACTGGTAAAGGGCCATGGAGGATCTGCACCCACAGCCTTGTGACCTCAGAGCTCACACGTCTAAAATCTCAGTACCAGTGCGGATGGCTATGGAGGCACATGCCAATAACATCAGTGCTTGTGAAGCTGAGGCAGGATTGTCATGAGTTCTAGCCTAGCCTGGGCTACTGAGTGGGACTATCTCAAAACTAAAAGCAAGAACACTCGAGGCCTGCAGTGCAGTTCTGAGGCAGAGTGTGTACCCAGCATGGGTAAGGCCCTGGGTTCTCGCCCCAGCACCATGGAGAAAAAACCATCAATAGGGATGTAACTGAACGATTCTACCCTATACCTCACAATGGAGTGCTGTGTATCCTCATGAAAGGATGAGGGCCCAGGAATAGATTTTTGATAGGGCACTAGCTTGATATATATAAAGCCCTGGGTTTAGAGAGAGAGAGAGAGACTTGAAAGTGTTTTGTTTTGTGGTTTTTGAGCTGCTGAAGCCCATGTAGACCAGGTTAATCTCAAACTCTGTGTAGTTGAGAAAGGTGCTGAACTCTTGACCTTCCTGCCTTGGCCTCCTGTTCGCTGAGATGACAGTTATGTGCCGCTATACCCAGATTTATTGTTATTATTATGAATTATTGTTGTTGTCATTATTATTGTTATTGTGGATGGTGTCTTGCCTGCATGTATGTTTTGTACACCACATGTGTGCAGTGCCCTCAGAGGCCAGAAGAGGGCATTGGAGCCTCTGGAACTGGAATTAAAGACACTTATAAGCGGCCATGTGGGTGATGGGAATTGAACCCAGGTTATTTGGAAGAGCAGCCAGTGCTCTTAATCACTGAGCCATCTCCACAGCCCTTGTTTTTGTTTTGTTTGTTTGCTTGTTTTTGAGATAGGATCTTGCTATTAGGACAAGTTGACCTGGCCTCACCATGTGGTCCAGGCTTAAATTATTATTATTATTTTATTAAATAAAGGTACTGTTTCAAGTTGCTAAATTTGGTGCATATTCTTTATGGAGCAAAAACTGATACATTTAGTAACTATTTATACATTATATTGCTATATTTAGCAAATAAATATTAAGTTCATAAAGTACCCAGGCAACTCATCTCATTGAAAGTTCTCTGTGGAATCAATAAATTAACATCCATCGAGTCAGGGCCTGGCTCATACACAGAACTCGGGAGATGTTTGCTGGCCTTGTTACCGCAACCTCTTCATCACCACTGGCTCTGGCATAATGTCAATGCGGCACACAGTCAGGGTCTCTAGAGTCTCAAGCATCATTCTCGGGTTTGCCTGAAGCTCCGTACTGCCCCCTAGCGCACCTTTGGGGGCTTACCTTCCAGGAGGGACAGCAGCATCACCACCATGTCCTTCTGGAGGTCCAGCAGCTCCTTCAGCAGCTCTATCTGGCTGGAGTCCTAGAGGGCGAACACGGGGCTGTGAGAGGCCGGTCTCTGCCGAACTCATCTTACTGACAATGGTTTGGGGTTCCCTCACCTATCCCGCAGGGCCTATGTCCCTTCTTTCTTCTTCTTACCTCCGAGGGGACCCGCGTCCAAACATGTTCCTCGGAAGCAGAGGAAAGACAGACAAGATTGTGGGATGGTCTTGGTAGGTGGGGGAGTGGGGGAGTGCGTGGGGGCGTGGTGCTGGCAGACAAGGAAGCCGGGAACCAGAGTGGGACGGACAGACCGAGACAGATATTCAGATCTTAGAAGGATGAGATTCCAGAATGGTGCCTGGCCTATGAGGGCTTGGCCTTGTTGGTTCTGATTGCGATGGACATGAGGAAGTTCAAGAGGAAGGGCTGCTGGAGAGGTGGACAGCCATGCACTTTTTGGTATCCATTTTGGGGAAACAAGAAGCCAGTGCACCCCCCTGCCACAGTGTCCAATGGAAGGCGCACAGAAACCTCCGCGAAAGTCTCCATTGTGGCATCTGTATTATTTTCAGCCACACCTAAGTGCCATTTGCGACCCATGGCATGTAACTTCACTGGGCTCACACAGGAGCTGTGAGGCTCCTTTGCCCCATGCTGGTTCTCAGAGTTGCTCATTCTAGCCCTAAGACATCCCACAGTTACAAAGTTTCCCGTTCTAAATCCAGGCTCCCAACATACAAGGATCTAATATCTCTTAGGTTAATCGGGTCCAGGCTTTGTGCTTTCCCGCGAGTCTGTCTTAGCTGCCAGAGCTCCCAGAGCTGACTTCGCATCCCGGCTTTAGAAATAAGTACATCAATGGGTCTGGACAACCAGAAATTTCTTTCCTCAGGCTGAGATCATGGGTCAATAATAAGCACAAGGTCCAAGACCTCGGCCAGAGAACCTCGGGTCTTTCATTTAGAACTTCTAGGAAAACTTTGTTTCACAGCCTGGAGCTGTTAGTGGGTGAAGGAAAGACTGGGCACCATTTTCTCAGATGCTCCACCTCTGAGCCACGCCCCCAGCCCCTCACTGGAGGATTCTAGGCAGGGGCTCTACCACTGAGCCACACCCCAGCCCCTCACTGGAGGATTCTAGGCAGGCACTCTACCACTGAGCCACACCCCAGCCCCTCACTGGGGGATTCTAGGCAGGGACTCTACCTCTGAGCCATGCCTCTGGCTCCTTGTATTGAATATCTCTTGTAACCTGCCCCAGGACTTTGACTGATAAATTATCACAGTAGTACTTGGAGGTTCATTTCCACCAGTATTTTAAGATTACGCCAACATTACATGTTCAATTCTACTGAGAAACTGAATTCTCATTTCAACTCCTTTCAAAGTTAGGCGGCATCAAATTAGGAGAGGATCTCCTTCCAGACACTGGTTGGTGGAAAATTATACAGAATTCTTGACTGCCACCTGCCGGATTGTTATTGTACTACACCAATGTAATTTGTGGTTAGGATGTCCAGTGCTCCGTGGTTGCCCGTCCTTAGCTCAAGCAGGGAAGACTCGCCCAGCTGTACACGGAAGCCTTAACTAAGTCGGCCAAGCAGAAGCACACAAATGGCTAGACTGCGTGCGAGGCGTTCACGAGCCGCAGAAGAGCAAGGCGGTGGGGAAAAGGAGAGCACAAGTATTCTGGGAGCAGGGGTGCGACAGGATCCTTACATCATGGGTAGTCGGCACGGGAGTCATCTGCCGCAGGCAGGGTAAAGAAGGAACAGTCCTTCAACCCCAGGCCCTAATCTAGAAGCACGGTCCCATCCCATCCCCTAAACTGGAAGAATCCGGGATGACCTCATCAGCGAGAAAATAATCCCAACCAGTCATAGGAGAGATCTGGGCAGTAGGGGGCGGGGATCCAAATCAAACCAATGGAAGTGTAGGTGGGAAATGAGCCGATTGGTGGAGGTAGAGGAAGAAGCATGCAGAGGACCAATCCAGAATGGGGCTTGACCATGGGTGGGGCGATGAGATTGTCTGGAACAGGGTTCTAGGGAACCGACCCGCGTGGCATGGGACAATAAGGGATGGCCGATAACAGAAGAACTCAAACCTGAGCCAGCTTCATCATCATGTGGGCAAACACGTGCAGAAACCCCACCACGGCATCCCAGAGGCGGCTGTGCGCCAGACTCTGCTGGTTTCCAGTGCAGGGTCCCTGAGGACAGAAGATGGCATGAAGCCCCAGCGTGGGGTGGGGGTGGGGGTGAGGGTGGGGCTGGATGCGAGCAGCCCTGCCTCCGCAGGTTCCAGAGTCCTGGCCCTACCTGGATGTACTCAGTGAGGCTGTTGAACACTTGTTTGGCTACAGACATGGCTTTGGAGAAGTTCCTCTTGCCCTGCTCGTCGATGACATCCTTGCCCGAGTAGTACCAGTAAAAGTCACTGATGGATTCCTGTGGGGCCGGAAGGCAGGAGGGATGGATACCGGAGCCACGCGCGGTCCCATCCGCACCTGGCTCAGGTTGCACGAGGCTGGCCTCCCTCCCTCACCTGCAGCCGCAGGAGATAGTCCACTGTACAGATGATGATGTTGATGGTGGTCGTATTCCCGGTCTGTGTCCGTAGGTAGTTCTGGAAATCTAAGGAAAGAAAACATCCACTCATTCAGTGAGTGCCTTGCCTCTGGGGAGACAAATGGCGTCTATTCATTTACGAAACGTTCGTGCCTACTGGGGCCTCATGTTGTATAATCGGCTTTCTAAGTCTGAAGTATGTGCATCCCACAGGAATGGGGTGTTATTTACATATTTATCTAAAGACATTGTTGAGGGCCTCCATGCAGCAAATGCAGCTAGGGATTCAGCCTCCCCATTCTCCTTTCTTCATTTTTTGGTCATTTTTTAAAACTTAATGTATGGGCGTGGAGAGACGGTTCTGTGGTTAAGAGCATAGGCTGCTCTTCCAGAGGACCTTGCTTCATTTTCCAGCATCCACATAGTGGCTCACAACATCTGTAACTCCAGTCCCAGATGATCTGGCGCCCTCTTCTGGTCTCCTCACACACTGCATACATGTGGTGCACATATTTGTAGGCAAGATACCTATACACATTAAACTATTTTCCATTTATTTGACGATGGGCATGATGGTCCCTGCATTAATCCCAATGCTGGGGAGACAGAAGCAGGTGGATTGCTACAAGTTTGAAGCTAACCTAATGTACAGGACCAGTTCTAGCCATTCAAGGCTGCAGAGTGAAACCCTGTCTAATTTGTTTGTCATTAGTTTATTGCTGAGGGTAAGGGGAAGACTTGAACGGGCCAGATGCTAATGAGGTCAGAAGTCAACTCTTTCCATCTACCACATGGGCCCCAAGAACCAACTCGGGTCATCAAGTTTGGCAGCAAGCCCCTTTACGCACTGAGCCCACTAACCAGTCCCTCTCTTTTTGTTTCCATGAGACAGGGTTTAAAGAGGTGACCTAGGCTAGACTCAAATTCTCTTACCTCAGACTCCCAAGCACCAGAGTTACAACTGTGTAAGCATCACACTCAACTTTAAGTATTTTCACCTATTTTTTTTTCTTTATTGAGACAAAATTTCTTTGTGTAGCCCTGGCTGCCTGGAACTCACTCTGTAGACCAGGCTGGCCTGAGACTCAGAAATTCGCCTGCTTCCGCCTCCCAAGTGTTGGCATTAAATTTTTGAGTCACCATGCCCAGCTTCCATTTGTTTTTTTTTTTTTAATTGAAGTTTTCTGAACAAATATTTACTGGGAAAATGGAGATTAAGTCCTCCATTTGTTTCTTCTTGTTCTTCCTCTTTTGTTGTATTTGGCATTTATTCATTTATTTATTTATGATGTTTTGGGACAGGCTCTCATGTAGCCCAGGCTAGTCTTGAATTTAGGATGTAGTTGAAAATACTGGCAGATCCCAAGTGCTTCAGGGCCAGTCAGTCTACATGATAAAGGTGTGGGGCTGTGGGTGCTTCTTGTTTAGTGAGAAACCCTGTTTAAAGACTGTCAGGCAAGAGTGACAAGAGGAAGACACCTGATGTACCACAGACAGACACACAGTCACACACATCACACACATACAGACATACACATACAGTCACATAGATCCACATATACAGACAGACAGACAGACACACACACACACACACCCTCTGCATACCCTAAAGTTTCCTATGCCTTGTGACCATCGTACACATGACTGTGACACACGTGTGTAATGGGAAATGGCCTTGTGGGAAGATTGTTCAGGCTGCTCTTTGTCTGGTTTTGGAGATAGTCTCACTGCGCAGCCGAGGCAGCTCTGAACTCCTCGGCCTCCTGCCAGGTGGCCCGAGCCCTGAGATCACAGGCCTTTGTCACCATGCCCAGCTTAACTGTTCCTTTAGTATAAGCTGTCAGAACCGCATGGAGTTCTATTTTTTCATCAGCACCATGTTTAACTAATGGGCTTCGTCACCCTGGATCTTCTTAAATTGGCACAGTGAAGGGCAGAGCTTGTGAGAACGCCTGCTTCTGTTAAGGAGGAACCTGGATATCTTCTGGGGGAACGTTTTCTGTGATATACAAATGAATAAATCAGACAGACTCATTTTTAAACACTAAGCAATGAGGCCGTCTGTGGACGCTGAGTACTGGAATCCAGCCCTCGGTGAGGGCTGCCAAACGCCCGTGGGAAAACGGAGTGTGACGAATTGCCCATTTGGGTAAATTGACTTCTGGCCAAACTGGATTCTGGCAGATTGCCTGTGGGGAGCCAGAGGAAGCGAAAGTGAAGCTAAGTGGTTTGATTCGGGAAGTTTCTGAACTCAAGACAAATTTCTTACTGTTGTTTGTTTTTCTTACTGTTGTTTGTTTCTTTGGGACAGGATCTCATGAAGCTCAGGCTAGCCACGTAAACCCCTGACGCTCACACACCACACTTCTGAGAGCAGAGGAAGGTAGAGAGACT
The DNA here is from genome assembly GCF_014885135.2 of Alexandromys fortis. Lineage (NCBI taxonomy): Eukaryota > Metazoa > Chordata > Mammalia > Rodentia > Cricetidae > Alexandromys > Alexandromys fortis. The sequence goes on from NW_026068048.1 coordinate 837,116, forward strand.
GAGGCTGGACAGGACCAGCATGGCTAGGGAACTCATCACGGGCGAGGGGAGAAGGGGGTCAGGAGATCAGCTCAGGCAACTTTTGGAAGACCCCGTGTCTCAGTGTCCTCTCCACCCTGTCCTCCTCACCATTGTTGTGCCCCTCGCAGAGCAGCTGCAGGAAGCGGAACAAGTCCTGTGTGAATTCATCATCTGCCATGACCTTCTCTCCTGGGTGGGAGGAAAGGGGCGGAGCCCAGGAGGAGTCAGATGCGCCAGGACACAGCACACACATGCACACAACCCATGCACACTGCACACACATGCACGATGGGGTGCAGGGAGGAGCAGCCACTACTTCAAAGACACTCTGAGGGCCACCAGCACCCAAGAAACCAGTGAGATCGTAGATGGAGGCCCGCGGAGCCCTGGGTCAGAAGCTGGGGCCTCAAGTGTCTTTCTACATCAGTGTCCCTCCGATGTCACCACGCGTGTGACATTCAGGAGTGACCCAGCAGACACTGAGCAGCTGGTGTAACCCTGGGCCCCACTCCAGGCTGCAGGGGTTAATGGATTATAGGGGTTGGGGTCATTTGCACACAAGGCTCTAAGCAGGGGAGGACTGGGCTGGGGGAGACTGGAATTGAAAGCCAATCAACTGGCCCCAAAGCCTCAAAAGCAGCCAACCCAAGAGAAGCAGAGGGAGTTGGATCAGCATGGTCCAATCAGAATAGTCATCTGAAAGAAACCAATCATGTGGGCTATAAGAACTAGGGAACGGGGGTTGGGAATGGGCCAATCAGAGCAGGCGCACAGGGCACGCGCGGCACCAGAGTGGTTGCCTCTGCAAACGCTGACCACCGTCTGGGTTTGGGACGCACAGCGCAGAGAGGGTGGGGTTGGGTGTGGGGGAGGGCTTGTCCCACCCTGGACTGGGAATCTGGGTCAGGATGCCCCAAAATATCCAGCTGAAAAGGGACTTTGATTCTCTTCTAACTTACATGCTACATATGGGGAAACTGAGGCTTATGTTAGATAAAAGATTTGTTCATAATGTCGCTGGCCTCTGAACTTGGGGAATCTCAACCTTCTCCACAGGATTCACTGGAGAGTCCACCACCCTGACCCTGAGTGTCCCAGATCCTCAGCCCCGGGGGGCATGGGGGTTAGAAGGGGAAGGGTGGGCGCAGCACAGCAATGGATGGCTGGGGAATTACCGTTTTGGCGATTGATGACTGGGACAGCCAACAGGATGGGAGGAGAAGCGGGAGAAAAGAGGTAAAAGAGACAGACAGAAGTACAGTGACACCGTTGGGGACAAAGACACCGACACAGAGATACGAGCACAGAGAGAAAGAGATGGCCAGAAGGAGACAGGACGGAGTGGGTTAGCAAGGAAGAGAAGTAAGGAGAAGGCGAGGGGAAGGAGAGAGGGAGAGAGGGACATGAATGAGAGAGAGAGAGAGAGAGAGAGAGAGAGAGAGAGAGAGAGAGAGAGAGAGAGAGAGAGAGAGAGAGAGAGA
>NW_026068048.1:838714-928370 GCF_014885135.2 Alexandromys fortis
AGAGAGAGAGAGAGAGACAGAGAAAGACAGAGAGAGAGAGAACCCAAGAGAGGCAGGAGGCAGAGGTCAGGGTGGAAAGTTAGACACGTCAAAACACAGCAAAGAGAAGACTTGATTAAACGGATTAGGGGCATTAATGAACAGCAACCAGAGTGAGACTTGGGGCACGTGGAGGGCAGGTCCACGAGGTGATGGGAGAGGTAACACCAGACAGAATGACACCCAGGGTGAATCCCATGGGAAGGGAGACCCTGGAGGGATGGAGGAGGGTCCTCAGGACTGGGGATCACAACTCTGGGGGAACCCGGGGGAACTCTTGGGAAGGGGGATGTCTTGGAGGACCAAGGCTGTGGGCTGGGCAGAGGCAGTGGATGGAGAGGGGATCCTGAGGAAGGTGATGTTCCAGGGAGAGGAGGACCCAGAAGAAGGTCTCACCAGTTCCATCCTCGTTCACCATGCCCAGCCCCTCTGCCTTGTTCTGCCTCTCGAAGGCATTGAGGTCCAGGACACTGGGGAAAGAGTGATTGAGGTGATGAGGGTCTGATGTCTGTCGTCTGTCTTGTCAATGGCCTGACAGTCCCCACTGTGGCTGAAGAGCCATGCAGGACCAGAAGGAACGGACTAGAGGGCAAGCAGAACCCAAGAACAGATGGAAGCTATGTCCCGGCCCCACCCCTCGCCTTCCACAGATCCTCCATCCTACCCCTCACTCTGTCTACCTCCTGAACAATCTTCTCACCCTCTGCCTGAACCCCGTCTGTGCCCCCAGCCCCACCCTCTACCCTAAGCTTCCTCCACCCTGGCCCTGTGAAGAGAGGCAGGTCCAGTACGCAAGCTGAAATCATGAAGAAATGGAAAAACACCAGCTAACAAAACCTACAGAGGGGTAGGAAAACATCAGCTGAGGCCACGAAGGGAGGAAAGACAGATGACAAAAGCCGTACAATCTAGTTATCCAAGAGTGCCCGAGCGCCCTGCTGCGCCCTCCTTTGAGTTGCCAACAACCTCCCGGTTCTGCTTGTGAGCCGATATTACTACTCTCCTCCCCTTCCCGTTTTTGAGATAGCTCGGGCTATCCTTACACTCTCTATAATCCTCCTGCCCCTGCTTTCTGAGTGCTGGGGTCCCGGGCACACATCACACCTTCTATCCTTCCTTCCATGCTGGAGAGACTGCCAGGCTTTACACTGCCTAGGCAGTCACTCTGCCACCAAGGTATAGCGCCAACCTGTAACTCATCCTTACAACTTGTGACATTCGGCCTTCCGCTAACTCTTCTAGTCAACTCTAGAATTCACACTCCTCTGTGCAGGTTGCTTTCCCTGGCCCGGGACACTATAAGTAGAACAGGAATAGCCCAGGGCAGGAGGACACAGCCACCCAGGAAAGCAGAGCTGGAAGATAGGCAGGGTCCGTCCCACCTGCAGGTCTGCATCAGCGCCTGGATACTCTGGAAGAAGCCCACTTCCTTCTTGTCCTTCAGATAATCCAGCATTTTCTGCAGAGGAAGCAAGAAGGAGATGGGGGTGCGAGAAACCTGGGAGCCACTTGGGAACACCCACCCGCACCTGCTCACCCACTCTAGTTACCTGCTGCACTTCGGCATTCCCCCCATTGAGGATGGAGATGCCCAGCTTCAGGGTGGAAGACACCATGGCGCCTGTCTCTCCTGGAGGTAGTGGAGATGAGGCAGAATAAAAAGCAGCCATCACAGGGATGTGAAGGGAGGAGACGGAGTGTGAGCACAGATGGGGGGGGTCACCAAAGGGCAGAAGGGAGATTGAAAGGCAGGCATGCAAAAGGAATTTGCAAGAGCCTGAGTGTGTATGCAGGTCGGAGGCACGCAGGGAGCCGGCAGGGTAAGCAGGGATGGGTGCACTGAGGGCGATGAGGTGGACGTGTGCTCATAGGGGAGAAGGGGAGCGCCTGGGATGGGGGGCAGGCGGCACCTTTGCAGGCACTGATCATCTGCAACACCATCTCAGCAGCACCTCGGTTGTGCAGCCGTGACTGCTGGTACAGAAGCCTCTGCTTCTCCATCTCCTTCTCCTGGGGTGTTGGGGGAGCAGGTGTCAGTGGTCAGCAGCCTATCCGGGGTCCCCAGGGCCTCACCCTTCTCCCTGTCTGTCTCCCTAGTCACATCTACCACTCTCCGATAGTGAGATCCCTCCATCCCCCAGGGTCTAACACCCTGCTTGGTCTAGGGACCTCAGGCAGGTCAGTGCCTGGAGCCTGAGCCATCTGTGAACATGCACGTGGAAAAGCCCCACGCTACTGTGCATCGCTCTCTAAGGCAAGCCTGGCATTCCCTCTGCTGTGGAAGTGTTGTCAGAGCCCATGGCTCATCATTAGAGCATCCGTGTCCCAAAGCTGCCTCAGAAATCAAACACCACTTAGCGGTCATGACAGCCTCTCCATTACCCCCTGCTACATCTCGCTTCAGATCCAACTACAGATTTGGTTCTGATAAAGGTCTTACAGTACTGGCCTGGAACTTCTGGCCATCCTCCTGCCTTGGTTTTTCAAGTGCTGATATTACAACCATGAATCACTATGGCTAGCTTATGTATTTCAGTTTTCAAATATATATATATATATATATTGGTTTTTCGAGACAGGGTTTCTCTGTGGCTTTGGAGCCTGTCCTGGAACTAACTCTGTAGACCAGGCTGGTCTCGAACTCACAGAGATCTACCTGCCTCTGCCTCCCAAGTGCTGGGATTAAAGGCGTGCGCCACCATCACCCGGCCCTCAAATATATTTTTAAAAAGATATTTATTTCCTGTGGTTGTGTGTGTGTGTGTGTGTGTGTGTGTGTGTGTGCACGCGCGCATGGGCATGCACACACACCTGAGGATCTATATATATATGTAATTATGCAGTACCCACAGAGACCAGAAGAGGGCATAAGATCCCCGGAACTGGGATTACAGTAGTTTGTAAACTGTGTTTTAGGAACTGAACTCAAGGCCCTCTTGAAGAGCAGCAGCAAGCGCTCTTACCCACTGAGCCATCTCTCCAGCCCTAAATATCTTTCTCAAAGGTCATGGTGCCCCCTAGGCAGGCTTCAAACTCATGATTATCCTGACTCATCCTCCTGAATGCTGGATTACAGGTGTCCGACACCGCAGCTGGCTCCTGTATTGTACTCTTACCCTGCTTAGCCGATGTCTTCTCTGAGATACTTCTATCGAGATACTCTCCCACCAGGCTGGGCCAGACACTGTGTCTGGGCTGCTGTACCCACCCATGCCCTGAGTTGGCCCCACCCTCTACCCATGCCTCCCTACACCACAGTGAATAGCTTGTATTATTCATCTTTGCTTCCTGTGTCCTTCACCCTTGAGGGCTACCTCTGTGGCTACCAGGTACCCAGGGATAGCTCTCTGCTCACATGCTGAAAGAATGGGAGTCAAGGATTCCCCACCCTTCCTCCGGGACCCCGCACCCCACCTACCTCGAAGGACACTTCCGGTCCCTCCTCTTCGCCATTTTCCCCGCCCTCCTCCAGGTGGCAACTCTGGGGAGCAGCATTGGTTGGTGGTGAGAGTGGGCCAAGTGAGTGTCCTGTCCCCCACTTGTCCCTTCAGTGGGCGGGGCACTGCAGCTGGGGAGAAGGCCACACTGCAGAGCAGAGGCAGGACTCACCTTTGCCATGATGTCAGCATACGCCATGTACAGGTAATCCTCGTCCAGTTTGCTGAGGAAGGAGGGAGACCAAGTGGTGACACCTCCCCACTTTCTTCTTTTCCTTCCTTCCTTCCTTCCTTCCTTCCTTCCTTCCTTCCTTCCTTCCTTCCTTCCTTCCTTCCTTCCTTCCTTGTTTTGTTTTCCGAGACAGGGTTTCTTAGCTGTCCTGTAGTCCAGGCTGGCCTTGAACTCACAGAGCTCTGCCTGCCTCTGCCTCCTCCTTTCCTTTTCTTGAGGTAAGGTCTCGTGTAGCCCAGGTTGGGCTTAAACTCAAGATGTAGTTGTAGTTAAAATGACCTGAGCTTCTCACCATGGCATCTGCTGGGATCCCAGGTGTGCACGCCCATGCCTGGCTGCTGTGGTGCTGGGGACAAATCTCCCAGCTGAGCTACACTCCCTGGTCTTCAACGCTTTCATCTCATCTTTCCAAGGGCTGGAATTACACATAGGTAGTGCCGTGCCCAGCTTGAAGCTGCCCATTTCATAGCTGTTATTTTAGAAGGCTGGCAGGTGTTCTCCGTGTCTTTGCTGTGGTTCTATCGGGTAGGTAGGTATATTACCAGCCCCATTTTACAGATATGGAAACTGAGTCACAAAAGATCTTGATTGGATAAGGTTGCATGGCTTGCACTGGGATTTGGCTTACACAGACTAACTCTAGAGCCACGAGTTTCCCACAGATGGGAAACAAGGCATTCGGCTTCCCCGTGTCCCTTCCGGCTATGATAGGTGGATGTCAAAATCTTGACCCATGAACTATGTACATAGGATTACCAAGGAGAAAAAAGGTTAAATGTCTTGTTAGGGGTGTGGAAAGGGAAGGCTCGCCTTTCCTCCTGTCTGGCACGTGGTAACGATGTGAACAGTCTCGGCTGCACACTCCCACTGCCATGCCTTCCCAGCCATGATGGACTGAAATCCACCAAAACTAGAAACAAAATATATTTTTTGAAACAATATTCAGATGTATCCCAAGCTTGCAATCCTAGTACTCAGGAGGCTGAAGCAAGATCATCCTGAGATTCACAGAGAGACTGTCTCAAAAAAGAACAAAACCAAGCTGGGCAGTGGTGGCGCACGCCTTTAATCCCAGCACTCATGGGGCAGAGGCAGGTGGATCTCTGAGTTCGAGGCCAGCCTGGTCTACAGAGTGAGTTCCAGGACAAGTAGGGCCACACAGAGAAACCCTGTCTAGAAAAATCAAAACCAAAACCAAACCAAACAAACCAAAGAAGGTGAGCCAGTGTGCAAGTTCAATGACCAGTACTGAGTCAGCTGTAACGAGCACTTCATAGACGGTGATCTATTATTCATTTTTAATTTGGTCTATGTGTGGATTTCTTTTTTCCGAGACAGGGTTTCTCTGTAGCTTTGGAGCCTGTCCTGGAGCTAGCTCTTGTAGACCAGGCTGTCTTTGAACTCACAGAGATCTGCCTGCCTCTGCCTTCCGAGTGCTGGGATTAAAGGTGTGTGCCACCACTGCCTGGCTTATGTGTGGATTTTTGAAACAGGGTTTTCTCTGTGTATCCTTGGCTGTCCTGGAATTCTCTCTCTGCAGACCAGGCTCTCTAAATCACAGAGACCCACCTGCCTCTGCCTCCCAAGTGCTGGGATTAAAGGTGTGCAGCACCACTGCCTGGCAAGACATTTTCTTCTAACAAACCTAGGTAGTATCTTCTGTGAGCCCTCAGACAAGATGCTCTTGTGAAGTGTTCAGCCCTGCTACAGTATACAGTAGCTGTTTACTGTATAAAATGGGATGCCTATGCGACAGTATACAGTAGCTGTTTACTGTATACAATGTGACACCCTTGCAACAGTATACAGTAGCTGTACTGTATACAATGTGATGCTAAAAGGTTGATGATCAGGGGCTAGGAAGACGGTTCAGAGGGCAAAGGAGCTGCCAAGGACGGTTAAGTTTCATTACCTGGACCCACACATGGCTGAAGGAGAGGACACATGAACACTTTGTACATATATGCACACACAATGAATAAATCTATATAATTTTTTAAAATGAAGGTCAGCTATATTTTCTTTTTCTTTTTTCTTTTTCTCTCTCTCTAGGGATCTTTGGGATGTTTTGGGGACAGGGAAGAACTCTCACCTCTTTTCGGTCAGAGCAGTGCGGCTGAAATGCAGAACCAACTGGTGGAGGGGGTCTGGCTTCTTCTCTTCCACCTCTTCCTCCTCTTCCTCCTGCTCTCCAGCTTTCTGGAGGGATGGGGTGAGGGCTGGAGGATGGAACTTTTGGGGTCCCCTTTAGTCTCCCCTCATAGCCTTGCTGGACTAAAATTTTCTCTTTTCCCAAATCAAGCCTAAGAGATCCCCATTTCTTTTCTTTTTAATTTTTCTTTTATTTTATGTGCATTGGCGTTTTGCCTGCATGTATGTCTGTCTGAGGGTGTCAGATTCCCCTGGAACTGGAGTTACAGACAGGTGCGGACTGCCATGTGTGTGTGCTGGGAATTGAACCTGGGTCCTCTGGAAGAACAGCCAGTGCTTTTAACTTCTGACCCATCTCTCCGGCCCCCAGGGGTCCCATTTCTGTGTGGAGGATCCCCTAGCCCCACCCAGCCCTGCTCCACATCCCCAGGCAGTCCCCGGCTCACTGATAGATCATCTATCATGCGGTCCTCGAAACTGTGGTCTTCGGTCAGGATCCAGGAGGCCTTGTAGCTCTCCAGGAACATGTTACAAGCTCGGTGCCTGCAAGGGCAAAGGTCTCTAGGCCACTGTGTCTCCCGAGTACCCTCGCAGCTGCCGCCCTCAGTCCTAAGACTTGACCCTATTACCCCTCCATCCTCCCCACTCCCAATTCGCTTTCCTTCCTGCAAGTTCCTGGCGCTCAACTCCTCCCCGGAGGCCTTACGTGGGCAGGTTGTAAAGGGGCGTCATCCGGAAACAGGCAACCACTGCCCTCCGGCGCTGCTTGGACAAAAGTTTATGCCACACCGCCTTCTTGGACTTGTAAGGATGCTCCGTCTGGATAGTGGAACGTTATGTCATGTCCTCAGATCCTGGTACTGGCCCGAGTCCCACCCAACTCTGAGTGGAGCTGCCCATGCGTGTATAAGTCTACATGCAGAGCGGAACAGGGTCAAAGGAACACGCGGGCTCTTCCGCCAACAGACCCAAGGCATCTTGGGGAGACCTCTCACTCTAGCCCCAGTGCTTTGGCACACTTGACCCTAGATGCAATATGCTCTTTCCGCAGATTCACACACCGCTCCTTACACACAAGGCTCCATCCCTAGTCCCACCCATCACTAGCAGGTCCAGCCCACAGACTCAAGACCAGGCTCTGCCCACAGCCACAAGAGGCACCCACCTGGTCCAGGTGGTAGAGCACAGCAGACACCTCCTGGACTCGGCGCACAATTTTCTCGGGGTCATCGGCATCTTCCTCGCGACCTGGGACACCGCGGTACAGTGCCATCTGCCAGCGAAGAGATGGGGAGCCTTCGACCTAAGGGGAATAAGGACGCCTGTGTGAAGGCACCAACCTGGCCCCTTCCTACTACCAAGCTTAGGTGGCTGCATGAGAACCAAGGTCCCTTCTTCAGAACTGGCAAGGGGATTAATGGGTCAGAGCCCTTGCTGCCAAGCCTGAAGATCTGAGTTCAATGCCTGGGACCCACGCTGTAGAAGGAGAGAATTAATTCCTGCAAGTTGCTCTCTGACTTCCACAAGCTTGCCAACACACACACTAAATACATAAATTTAATTTAAAAATAAATTTTTAAAAAAGGTCACCCATTCCATGCCTGGTGCTTCACACACACACAGAAACACACACACACACACACACACACACACACACACACACACACACACACACAAAGCACTTACCTTTCCCTGAAGGTTGAGGTTGTTTTGAAGGAATTCACGCACCTCCTCGTCTGTGTCTTTCTGGGAAGACAAGGCACACTGGGTCACTCTGGAGTCCTCCCCCTCCCACATGACCACAGCCCTCCCCCTCCTACACCTAACACCCAGGGCTTGATGGGTACGACCTGGGGAAACGAGAAGAACACAACTGTGGGCTGTGGGCGGGCAGGCGTCTAGGGAGAGTCACAGGCTCACCTTGGAGGGACAGAGGGATTAGTGAACCTTGGGGGGGGGGATCACAGGGGACACCGTCAAAACTCAAGCAGCCCAAAGAGGGACTTCTCTGGAGCTGAGTAGGATGGGGAGTTTGGAGGATCAGGGGAGGTAATGGGGGGCTTTGAGGGTAACTGGCAAGATCAGCAAAGGGTATAGGAAGTTGGGAAGGTCGATTAAATGTCTGGCTACACAGGGCCAAAAGGAAAGTTAGATGGGTCAAGAGGGACCTCAAGGCTCAAAGTGAGGGTCATGGGGGCTCTGGAAGACTCTACAGTATCCTAAGGGCACATGTCATAGGAGGGTAAGGTTGAGGAGTGGCCTCTGGGGTCCCAGGAAAGGGATCGTTGCAATATAACAGATCAAGTACCCTCCTGGTTTTAGCGGGGTAGAAAACTGTCCAGTGCTTAAGTCTTGGGGTAAAATCTTGGAGGGCTTCTTAGGGGTACTGAGGTTGAAAAGAGGTACCATCTTGCTATTCTATGTATGGGAGAAGTAGGTCCTTTGGAGGTTTTGGGGGTCCCAGCTGGATTAAGAAGTTCTAGGGCCTGGATTAGTTGATCCTTAGGACCTTTCGGGACCTCAGAGGTTGGGAGTGGTGGTTGTGGGGAAGGGGACATTAGGATTCTGGGAGGCAGTTCTTTGAACCACAAAGGTTCACTGGGTGTCTGAAGACAAAAGGAGGTGAGCCAGCGGGTTCCTGAGGGACCCAGACCTTCAGCCATGAGGGTATATGAGGCATTCAGTTATAAGGCGTTCAGTGAGTCTCAGGACACTTGGAGGGTGAGGGGGATCTTGTGAAGAGTTCAGAGACTCCAGGTGTATTGGGGGATCATCAGGGTCTCAGTGGTTATAACACAGCTGTTGGGGAGAGGCTGTTGGGGGAGTCCTAAGGTTCTCTGGTTGCATTTGAGGGTTAAAATGTGTCCAAATCCTTAGGTTTCTGGGGTGCAGTTCTCAGCATCCTGGGACAAGGCTCAGAGAATCGAAGAGGGTTTGGTAAGCATTCGGGGTCCTACAGGGCTTTGGGGGATCCTATGGTAGGATTCTGAGAGCCTCCCTTAGATTCTAGCATTCACTGGGGTCCTAGGGGCAGGGTGGGGTGGACAAGCACCAGGGCATAGCGGGCCTTGGCCAGCACAATGAGGTCCTGGTCGGTGGGAGCACACATGTTTAGTCCGATTGGCAGCATCTTCTTGAGCGTGGCCACAATCAGAGATGTCTGCACTGAGTACCGGTCCCCCCGGCGCTTCTTCTTGGTGCGTTCCTGGTCCGAGCCACCTGACTGTGGGGACACAGGGCTCAGTGCTTGTTCAAGTCCCCACCCCACTGCCCCAGCCCCAACCTACAGCCATTTTACACAGTCCAGCTCCTAACCTGTCTGGCAAGCCACCCTCCCTAACATCAGAGTACATGTCTATGACCACTCTTTCCACCCCGATCTTACTCACCTTGGGCCACAGCCCTGACCATAACCTCCCCACCCCATCCAGAGCCTGCACCCCAACATCTCACTAGAACCCTTCTACGTCCCTGCAAATTTCCAAGATTTAGTGAGCCTCTCTCAGAAAATTCCTGAGTCCTGTGCTGTCTTCCAAGATCCAGTCTACTCTTCACACCCCAAACCATGTTTCCAAGAACAAAACAAAGATGTGGGCCCACAAAGGGCACCAAGAGACAAGATAAACTGGAAGAAAGGGGGAGACACCGAAAGACTGAGGGAGACGAGGACACAGGGGGAAAGACGATGCAAGAGAGATCTAGAAAGATCTGGAGGCCAAAACACAGAACACAGGGTCCCACAGTCATGTCCTGGCCTCTTAGGTGCAGACCCCTCCCTGGCCAAGACCACTCCCGTCATGCCGACAAGAAATCCCCGGGGCAAACTGCGGCCAGAGCCCCGTCCATGGCGATGCCGAGCATGGTTCAAGTGCCAGACACTGCCCAAGTCCTCACATGCAGCACTTCTGAGTCTTTAAAGAGGCCCCGGGCCTGGGCCCATGGACTGGGTGCCGTCAGAGGCTCAAAAAGGAGACATTTGGCAAGAGTCACGCAGCTCACTGCATCAGAGGGCTCTACACACGTCCGCTGGACTCCAGAGCCCCACACATACACCTGTGCACAGCCAGGGCTGCCCCAACCATGCATGGGCCACACTCCACCCCCCAGAACTCAGCCCACAATGCATGTTGATTTTTTTTTTTTTTGGTAATAAAACCAAAAAAGAAAAAAAGAAAAGAAAATCCACCAAAAACCAGAAAAGAAATAATTCAACAACTCATCAAAACTTGTCAAAGCCGAGAGTGGGGGAAGGAGTGGGTGGTGGGGAGGAAGAAGACAAAGATGGAGGATGGGGGCCAGGAGCTAAGGACAAAGGGTGGGGACAGGGACGGTGGGGGGGGGTGAGAGGGTGGGGCTCTGGGTAGGGAAAGGTATTAGCCAAAAGCCATGCAGAAGGTTCCAGGAGCTAAAAATGAAGGGTGGGGACAGGGACGGTGGGGGGGGGTTGAGAGGGTGGGGCTCTGGGTGGGGAAAGGTATTAGCCAAAAGCCATGCAGAAGGTTCCAGATGTGGCGCTGACCTGTACGTCTCCCGCCTGCTTCAACAGGTTGCAGACAGAGACAAGAAGGGTTACCCCAGCCAGAAAGAGCCCCCCAGACCCAACTCCAAGTTAGCCAGACCCTGGCTCCTCTGCCCCACCCACCCAGCCGTTAGTTGAGCATTTCCAGACCTGGACTTAGGGGGGTGCTATTTTTATTTTTTATATTTATTTATTTATTTTGTATACAATGTTCTGTCTGTGTTTATGCCTGCTGGCCAGAAGAGAGAGGGCACCAGACCTCATTACAGATGGTAGTGAGCCACCATGTGGTTGCTGGGAATTGAACTCAGGACCTTTGGAAGAGCAGGCAATGCTCTTAACCTCTGAGCCATCTCTCCAGCCCCCGGGGTGCTATTTTTTTAAGACCCCCCCCAAAGAGGGCAGTTGTGAAAAGAGAGAAGAAAGGGAGGGTATGGAGTGATGGGGAGAGAAGGAAAAAATGGTAGATAAGAGAAATGGAAAGTAATGGGGTGGGGGAGAGGAGGGAGAGGAAGTGAGGAAATAGGAGGGAGTGGGGTAAGAAGATGGGGAAGAGAAGGAAGTGGGGAGGGGGAGCTATAGGGAGGTAGAGGAAGAGGAGGGAGGAAAGAAATTGGGAAGATGGGAGAGATGGGGGAAATGGGGGGTAATAGGAAAAGCGAGGAGGGAAGGGACCTAAGGAGGGATGGACATGGGGAAGAAGTGTGCCCTGAGAGCTAAAGGGGAAATGACTGTAACAGGAGATTGCTGGTTTGGGAGGGGCCAAAGAGGTAGTCCTGGGGTGCCCCATCCCCACATCCGCAGATTGGCTAAACACTCACCTTGGCCATTTTGCTCTTATTGTCAGCCGTCAGAAAGGACATGTTGTTGATCTCATTCTGGACCACAAAGTTCTGTTCCTCACGCTTAAAGTTCTGGTGGGGGAAGTAGTGTGGGGCTCAGGCCCAGAGACAGGGAGGAGGCACCCGCTTCGGGACTCAGGAAAAGGAGAGTGGTGGGGGCAGAGACTTGTGTGGGTGGGGGTTCACACAGGGATAGGGACTCACGTGGGACTTGGACCAGTAGATGAAGATTTCGCCCACCATCCTGAACAGCTCCTCTGCGTTGGGATTGGGCTCTGTCAGCCAATGTGCCCTGGGGTCCAGGAAGGAACAGGTAAGGTGTGCAGGTGTCCCCAGGGGAGAGGGTCACCCAGTGAGACTCAGAGGACCTCAAGGGAACCAAAAGACGTTCAGTGGTGTGTGTGTGTGTGTGGGGGGTGTTTTAAGGGATTCTGGTCAATTCAGTGAAAAATTAAAATTCCAGCCTTTTTAAAAAAATTTAATTTAGCCCAGGAGGACTTGGAACTCACAGCAATTCTCCTGCCTCAGCTACTTGAGGCATACCACTGTACCAAATATAGAATTTCTATTTAACTTTCTAACCACTATGAACTGAAGATAACTGATGCTGTGGATAGGAGGATAAAAGTGTCTTCTGCTGTTTTTTTTTTTTTTTAAAGCAAGTCCTATATTGTTGTGTGTATGGTGAAAAAGCTCTATGTCCAGCATCAGGGAAGGATAAAGAGGCCTTGTAGGGACGGGCATGGCAGCACACCCGTACCCCCAGCTCCAGGAGGCTGAGCCGTCAGTCTGAGGCCAGCCCGGAGTAAATGGCATGTTCCAAGCCAGACTGGACATCTGGGAGAGAACCCGCTGCAAGCAAAACAAAAGGAAGAAGCATGGCGCACTGGTGCTGTGCAGCCGGCAGCGCTGGCTGGGCTGTGTGACAGCTGATCTGCTCAGTACCCTTCTCTTCCCTGCGTTAACCAGAAGTTCACCCCAATAGTCCAATTCTCTTCTATGCCTAAAGATAGAAATCGTGGCAGAGGGAGAGGAGAGCGGGGTCAGATGGTTCGGTAAAGCCCTTTGCTGTGATCCGAAGGAGATGGTGCCAGCAGAGTGTTCTGGGGTGAGTGCCTGCCCGCCTCCCTTTCTGCTTAGACAAGAAGGAAAACAAAAACAACAACAACAACGAAAAACCCCACAACAAATAGAGCCAAGCTGGGAGAAGAGGAGGTTTCTATTCAATACAATTTTATGTCTAAATCTGACGGTTTCTAGTCCAGGACGATTCAACAGATATCAGCATAATTTTGCTCACAAAACTTATGGCTGAACTTGGAAGGCTGAGGCAGGACATTTCTCTGCGTTTACCAGTCTAGAATGTTCTAATTCTAACTACACAAAGAGACTCGATCTCAAAAAAACAAACAAGACAGCAGCAACGACAAAGACCGCATGCTGATTTGGTAGTGATGAATCGCAGTCCAAGGCAGTCCAGATCTGCAATGGCACTTGCACAGAACGCACACCACTACTTCCCATTCCGCACCCTGGCAGACATAGCTAATCAATCATAGAGCCCAAGGCAACCTTACAGTCTTTTTCAATCCAGAGGGATTTTGGAGTTCAAGCTATGTAGCTAGTACTTTTAGTTTTAGGAAGATATTAGTTAGCATGCATCTTTTTCTTTTTTAAAAAATTTATTTATTTATTTTAGGTATATGAGGTTCTATCTGCGTTATGCCTTTGTGCCAGAAGAGGGCATCAAATCATATCATATCCCAACCATATGGTTGCTGGGAATTGAACTCAGGACCTCTGGAAGAGCAGCCAGGGCTCTTAACTGCTGAGCCATCTCTCCAGCCTCGTGCATCTTTTTCTTAAAGACCTATGTTCTTGGGGGGACTATTAGGCTAACCAGATGCCATCTAGGCTCCTCTTTTCTCTCTGGGGAGGAAAGCCTGACCATTGGGCTTCACTACAAAAGCTAGGCACTTAGTTCTACACACAGGTAGACACGGTGCTGGAGGTGGGGTGTAATAAGTCTCCCGGTAGTGCATGCTCTAACCCTCATGGGGTAAGGGAGCAGAGGAGACAAACCCAGGAAGGTTGAAAGTGTGTGTGTGTGTGTGTGTGTGTGTGTGTGTGTGTAGGCACTTGTCACTGTGCATATGGTGTTGTCCTTGCTACCTTGTTTGAGACACAGTCTCTTTGTTGTCTCCACAGGGCTCCAGGCTAGGTGGGCTACAGGTTTCCAGACACTGTCCCATCTCCACCTCCCATCTCACCATAGGAGCACAGGGATAGCAGATGTGAGCTGCTGCGTCCGCTTTACATGGGTTCTGGGGTTCGAACTCAGGACCTACCACTTCACCCACTCAGCCATCTCCCCAGCTCAGAGGGGATAGGGAGGGGAAAGGGCTGGACAGGGCTGAGTGGGGTTGGAAGAGCCCACGGCGGTTAAGGAAGCCTGAGTCTGGCCAGGGCTTTGCTGACCTGTTGTTGTCCACGTAGCGGATGAGCAGAGGGTAGAGGGCATACAGGTCCCGGCAGAGCACGGAGAACTCGTCCCGCACCAGGAGCTCGCCCTCCTCAGCTTCTGCCTTGGCCTCCAGGCGCAGCTGCTCCTCCTCAGCCACCACCTTCCCTGCACGCTTGCGCAATCGCCCAATGGTGGGGATGAAATGGGAGCGCAGGAGCTCAGGCCTGGCGCGACTCACAATGGGCTGGGCGAACACTGCGGGAGGGTGGGTGTCTTTCACTCCTGACCTCTGGCCTCCAACATAGCCCCTGAACCTCACTCCCAGCCCATCCCCTCCCAGAACCCCCTATTCCAGGGGCGCCAACACACTGCTCCCCCCGGGGACACAGCCCTGCAGACGCACCAGCCAGCCGCTTCATCCATGAGGCCTCGTCGATGCCCAGGTTGTTGACGATAATGCGAAGGATGTTCCCCAGTAGGGAATTGAGGTGGTCGGAGGTGACAGCTGTGCAGGGTGGTGGAGCCCCTGCAGGCAGGGCTGGTGGGGGCGCCTCGGGTCCTCGCTCCCACCAGCGGGGCAGGTAGCTGCACAGCATGGGCAGTGTAATCTCGATCACGTGTGGCATCTCTGTGTAGCGCGCCCCCGACTCGGCCAGTCCCCCGATTTCTGCCATAAGCCGTTCTAGCACTGGGATGTCGGGACACATCTCCTCCACACTGTTGGGGAGCCCCAGGACTGGGGTGCAGGGACAGGTTAGGGTATGCCACCTGTCACTGCTCTACAATCGGCTCTGCAGCCCACCTGCCACCAATGAATCACCCTGTATCTAGAAGAGTCCCCAACACCCCGTCCTTCCATCTCACCTGCCAACCCAGGTTCGCTTCACAACCCTTCCACTGAAACCCAGTGACCCCCAAAATACTTTACGTCCCAAATCTGATTCACCCATAAAGTCACACTCATGTGCAAAATTTGGTCCCAATCCAAAAATGCACTCCTGAAGTGGAACTTGTCTCACTATATAGACCAGGCTGGCCTTGAACTCACAGAGATCCACCTGCCTCTGCTTCCTGAGTGCTGCAAGTAAGGGCTTGTGCCACCTTGGTTAAAATGACATGGAACTTCCTCACTGAAGTTCTGAAGCAAGAATCCCAATTGTTTTATCCAGACGTGGTCTCAGGTAGGCCTCAAACCCTAAAAGCACTTTCCAACCCTGATACCCCCCCCCCCCGCCCTTTCTGAGATAAGATACAGTGAAGTAGCCCAGGCTGGCCTGAAACTCAGCCTGCAGAGAGGAGGGGCTTGTGCTGTCGCAGCCAGCTTGAGCCAGTTCCATGTTTCTATACTCCATTTTGTCCCTTGGAACTCAGTTTCCCTGTTACCTTCCATGGGCTGGAAATAGATAGTTGGGGGTGGGGTGGGGAAACTGAGTCTCACGCACAGGCTGGCCCAATTTTCACTAAGGAGTGAAGATGACCTTGAACGTCTGACCCTCCTGCACTTTCCCTTCCAGGGGCTGGGGACAGAAGCTCCCGCCACCACAGCTGGCTGGGTTTGGGGAGACAGCATGACCAAAGGAAATTTTCTGAGACCCACACCTGGCTCTAACCCCGGGGCTGTGAGGACGGGATGTTTGCCTGCAGCTTGTCTAGTCACTTCTGAATCTTGTCCCTAAGTGGCACTCCACAGACACTGAATGAAAAACCCTCTCACTCAAGCCTCAAGGATGCTGGGAAGTACCCGCGTCCCCAAGCTTCATAGTACCAACTCCGTAATGAACCTCACAGCTCCCAGCTTCACTCTGACCCCATAATTCTCCCAATGCAGGGTCTTGGGATGGTCCCCTAGAGCATGGCCAGGGCGTGCAACACTTCTACCCAGGAGAATTCCCAGCGGCTCTGTGACCCTGAAAGCTGCCCCAGCCCACTCAACTCACTGGCCCGCTCTCGAGGAGACTTGGTGGTGTAAACGGAGCAGGCGTTGTATTCATTCAGCTGAGGCTCCAGAAATGCCACTGGCATGGCTGCGGCCAGGCGGGCCAGGCATTCCCCGAGGGCTGGCTGCAGCCTGGAAGAAGGGCTGCAGTTAGCTTCCGTGCGTCCCTCCGCGTTGTCCTGAGCGGAGCCCCATCCTGCACAGAAGCGCCCCTCCTGGTCCTCTCGGGCGCAGCTCTTGCGTGCACCCTTCGCTGCGCGCCTTGCAAAGACTTGTATGCAAACTGAAATGTCCCCAGCATGCTGCCGCCCTGTTTCTCTGCATCTCTTACCAGATCATCTCTTACCAGAGACTAGCCGCTCAAGCACACTTAGCAAGTGTCTAATTTCCACCCTCTCCCAGATCCCACAGCCTCTGCTTTTACGTCTGGCCTTTCTACTACGCGCCCTCTTGTGGGTACTGGCGTGAACTTCAGCTATCCTGGTACAGTGGCAGGGCCAAGATTAAACATCTCCAACTTTGCATCCCAACTCCACTTCACAGGTCCCCTTCCTTCCCCCATAGCCCCACAGTATGCCCCAGTTTCCTTACTTTTCCACGTAGGGGTTCCTGGTGGTGCCCAGAGAGTAAATACTGCACAGCGTTCGGTAGCAAGACACTTGCACGTCATCCACTGAGGAGAGGGGAGGGAGAGGGAGGGTCTGGGCTGTGCCCACCATGGCAGCCCACTACCTACCACCTTCTCTGTCACCACATGGCCGGTGGGTAAGAGATGAAGCCATAGAGCCCCCCCCCCGGCATTTATGCTTTGTGATTCAGTCAAGACCAAGTCTCTTTTAGCCTCAGGTTCCCCATCTGTGAAATGGGATCAATAGAGTACCTTCCACATTGGATAGTTTGAGATCAAATGAGTTTATTTATTTTTAATTTGTGCTCTTAGGGATAGAACTTGGAACCTCACACACTCTAGGCAAGTGCTCTGCTACTAAACTACACCCAGTCCTCAAATGGATTAATATCTATCTATCTATCTATCTATCTATCTATCTATCTATCTATCTAGATATTTATTATGCACACAGTGCTCTGTCTGCATGTATGCCTGCATGACAGAACAGGGCACCAGATCTCACTACAGATTGTCGTGAGCCATCATGGAAGAGCAGCCAGTGTTCTTAACCTCTGAGCCATCTCTCCAGCCCTGGATTAATAAAAGAGGACACAAGCTGGCAGTGGTGGCGCACGCCTTTAATCCCAGCACCTGGGAGGCACAGGCAGGTGGATCTCTGTGGGTTCAAGGTCAGCCTGGTCTACAGAGTGAGTTCCAGGACAGCGAGGGCTACACAGAGAAACCCTTTCTTGGGGGAAAAGAAAGGAAGGAAGGAAGGAAGGAAGGAAGGAAGGAAGGAAGGAAGGAAGGAAGGAAGGAAGGAAGGAAGAATTGGAACTCACTATGTAGCCCTGACTGATCTAGAACTCACTACATAGATAAGGCTGGTCCTGAACTCACAGAGATCCACCTGCCTCTGCCTCCCAAGTACTGAGATCACAGGCCCAGCTCACCTTGGTTTCTGAGGAAAGGCCTCTCACTGACCCTGGAGCTCACATATTCCGCTGGTGTAGCCGGCCAGTGAGCCTCAGGGATTTCCTTGCCTGTCCTCCCAGCACTGAGACTGCAGGTACATGCCACTGCACGTGGTTTCTACGAGGATAAAGAGATCCAAACCCAGGTCCTCGTGCTTAAACAGCTCTCCCAACTGGATCATCTCCCCAACTTTGGGGAGTATGAATTTTTAAAACTTAAGGACATCTGAGTTCCATGGTGCATGCCTGTAATCTCAGCACTGGGAAGGTAGAGGTAGGAGGATCAAGGATGAAGGCCTGGGCTGGACATGGTGATACAGGCCTTTAATCCCAGGATTGGGGAAGCAGAGACAGGAGGATCTCTGTGAGTTTGAAGCCAGCCTGGTCTACAGAGCAAGTTCCAGGACAGCCAGAGCTACACACTGAAACCCTGTCTTGAAAAACCATGATAAAACCCAAACCATCAACCACACACACACAAAAAAAAAAACCCCACAAACAAACAAACAACAATAACAGAAACAAAACTGAGGGCCAGCAGGATGGTTCAGAAAGCAAATGTATCTTCTACCAAGCCTGACAACCTGAGTTTGATCCCAGAACCTACATGGTGGAGGAAGGTAACCAACTTCCTCAGATTTATTGTTCTGTGTCCTCCACTAATGTTGGCATGATTCTACCACACATATATACACAATAAAGAAATAAATGTTTTTTTTTTTTTAAAAACCCACCCCAAACTAGAAAAGATTCTAATTTCAAATAGAAAGTGAGTTCAGGCATAGCTGTACTATAGCCTACAGCCTCTAGTGCCCTATAATCCCTGAGTTCAGGCATAGCTGTACTATAGCCTACAGCCTCTAGTGCCCTACAATCCCTGAGTTCAGACACAGCTGTACTATAGCCTACAGCCTCTAGTGCCCTATAATTCCTGAGTTCAGGCATAGCTGTACTATAGCCTACAGCCTCTAATGCCCAACAATCCCTGCAGACCTCACCCTCACACACACCTCCCAACCCAGAAGCAGTAGCACCTACTCTGGTTTGAATGTAAAGTGTTTCCCTCAAAGGCTCACATGTTGCAGAATCAAGACAGTGCTGTGCAGATATGGAAGTCTGAGATCTGATTGGGCCATAAGGGGCTCTGATCTCACTACCAAGTCATGCTATTGGATTCATAACTGGACAGAGACGGTGGAAGGTGGGGCCGCATTGAAGGAAGTAGAACCTTGCAGACAGGCCTATGGAGACTATGCCTGTCCTTTATCTCAATGTCTCTCCCCGGTTCCCATGAGGTCAGCAGCTTGCTGCGTGTTCCTGCCACTATGATGCCACCAGTGAAGGGAGCCAAGTGACCAATTACTGAAACTTCTGAGCGTGTGAGTCCAATAGATCCGTCCTCCATCTGAATTGGTTCTTTTAGCTAGGCCGTCACAGTGAGAAACCCTGACTAAGGGATGCTTCTATACCATTCATCACAGGGCTGCAGCAACTCTCTGCTGCCTCTTCCTCTGCTTGGGAGGACGCCATGGTGAGGCATAGTGCACCATGAGGGAAAGACAGTGCTTTAGAGAAGGCAGAGCAATGAGACGGAGGGAACTTGAACTTCTGCTCTTAGGACTTTATGATCTACTTTGGGGACTGCTACATTCAAGAGAAAGAAACTTCTAGCTTCTTCGAGTTACAGTGATTAAGGGTCATTGGGTCTCTGGTGCAAGTGTATGTGCGGTGCTGGAGATGGAACCCAGCCCTCTGTGCATGCTAGGCAAGTGCTCTACAGCTGAGTCACAATCCTCACTGGGGGATCTTAGGCAGGGGCTCTACAGCTGAGCCACACCCCAGCCCCTCACTGGGGGATTCTAGGCAGGGGCTCTACCACTGAGCCATGCTTTTAGCCTTTCATTGTGCAGTTTAGGAGAGCTATTACTGAGTCTTGTTTCCAGCTCTTCACCGCTCAGTAACAGCCCAGTAATCCACTATTGAGTTACATGTCTTCAGCCCTTGTTTTCTTTTTGCTTTAGCCCAAGCTGGCCTAGAACTTCCTATATATAGCTCAGGCTGGCCTCAAACTTGCAGTCATCCCCCTGCTTCAGTGTCTTGAGTGCTGACATTGTTTACAGGTGTGCACCACCGCTGTGGCTTTTGAACTCACATCTCTGTGAATGCCTTCTGCTCTGCACACTTTATGGACTCTGTGCTTTGGCTATGGAAGAAAGCATACGCTCTAACACCTAGTGACCACCGCACGGCTCATGCCAGGCAGTGTCAGTCAAGCTGACGCCCCACCCCTGCCCTTGCCCTCAGTCTCAGGAGTCCTTACGGATGACATCGTCTCCGAACTGGTGCTGGGCGATGTGCTGGAAGAGGGTGGTGAGGACGGGCAGCAGGGCCACCGTGGTGTAGGTGAGGTTCTGGCCCACGCCCTTCACCTGGGTGCGCGCCTGGGACACCTTGCCTAGCCGCAGGTTCTCCACCATCTTTTCGATGTCCTCGGAGGCGCTCTCGAAGAAGGAGCGGAGTCCAGCCTTCACAATCTCGGGGCCTGACTTCATCACCGTTCTAGGAGGGGTGTGCAGAGCTGCAGAGGCAGAAGCAGAGGCCTCCCTCTCCTCCCTTCCCCCTCCTTTCCTCCTTCCTCCTTCCCCATCCTCCCATTCCTCTTCCTCTTCTGAGACGAAGTCTCACCATGACACCTAGGTTGGGTTTCAGAGAGTATAGGAGAACTGGGTTTGGGGGCATGATTCAAGTGTGTATGAGCGCCCCCAAGCCATACCTGGCGTCCAAAGAACGTGCCAATATGTGAAGACAGTTGACCACAGCTGGGGCATCCGTCCCTGGGAATGGAACACGGGCCAGGCTGAAGGAGGGGCCCCAAGCCAGCACGTCCTCACATTCATCACAACCCCCTCCTCTCTGACTCCACTTCTTGGCTAGGTTCATAGCTACCCCACCTAGGCTCCACAGTCCCCCGGGTGTCCTTCCCACCCCTGGCCCTGACTACCCTCCTTTCCTTCCTCCCTTCTAGCTCTGACCTCTCAGGGCTGTCCCTGTGTGGGACAGTGGCCTGCATGATTAACTTCCCCACCTCCAGGATGACCCAGTCCAGGTTCAGAGAAAACAATAAACATAAGAAGGAGGCTGAAGCTGGAGTTCTTTCTTCCAAGTGGACTTGGCGACAGAGGAAGCGAGGGAGACCTGGCCGAAAGGCTCAGACACAGGGCTACTTACCAAAGAGGGAGACTCGGTGGCGGACAAGAGCAGCAAGCTTACAGAAGAGGCTGAAGAAAGAGAAAGGAGCAGAAGGACAGGGGAAGAGGGAGTGAGGAGACCAACTAGATGAAAGATGGTGGTGACATGACCAGAGGAGACAGGAGCCAAAGGATGGGGAGGGGACAGAACAAAGGTGGCACGGCAGGCAGAATGAAGGATAAAGAGATAAGACCCAGCTTGGAAGTCACAGACAAGGACTGCAGGAGTGGCTCATTTGGAGAGTGAATCCCCCAGTGAGGGGCTGGGGCATGGCTCAGTGGTAGAGCCCCTGCCTAGAATCCCCCAGTGAGGGGCTGGGGTGTGGCTCAGTGGTAGAGCCCCTGCCTAGAATCCCCCAGTGAGGGGCTGGGGTGTGGCTGAGTGATAGACTGCTTACTTAGCCTATGTAAAGTTCAGTTCTCAGCACTGCAAGCAAGGAAAGAAAGGTCACAGCAATAACTGGGCCGTCGAGGTGACGGAGGCAAGGCTGTCGTAGTGATCAGTCTGTGTCGCGGGAGACCCTTTAGTCCCAGGAAAATCTGGACAGTTGGTCACTCTAGAGCATCCCAACGCGGAAACACCCACCAGAGCCCATATGAGTCAAGGTCAGGAATGAAAGGTTTGGGTAAGGTCAGAGGTAACAGGCAGCTCACCTGGTGATCATTTCCTTCTCCTTGTTGGAGGCATGGCCACCACTGCCCAGCACTTTGGCCGGTGTGGACAGGAAGTAGAGGCAGTGGTTGGTGAAGTACTGGTTGATCAAAGGGAGCAGAATCTAGACGGGAAAGGAAATGGGGTGAGTGGGCTGGGCGAGGAGTACAGAGACTCTTCCAGAACACAGTGCCTCCAGTTTCTGAGTCCACCTCTCACCTTGGCGAAGAATTTAATCTCCTGCTCATGTGGAGACTTCTCCACTCGTCCACTGCTGACCACAGCCTCTGTGGGAAGGGCAAGAAGGGGTCGTTGTGGGTTTAAGCAGAGGAAGGGACACCAGAGACAGAGTCAGGAAATGGTGGCAGATAAGTTCTCTCCCGGCTTTCTTTCATACCTGCCCCGGCCACAGTCAAACCAGAGGGCCTCTGACCACCTGGGTGAGGTCCCTCCTCAGAGCCGTCCTGTGGCTCTACCTTTGTCTGAAGGACAAGCTCTTGTCTCCCATCTACCCGCCAAGCCCACCGCACCTCACCCCATGTCCTAGCACTGTCCCCTCCAGATATCCAAATGCTCCCCTTTACCCCTTGGTAACTTGGCATAGATGCCAGTGTCCTCCATGTCTTCCTTGAATACGTTATTTAAATGGCACCTGGTTCCACACTACCCCCCCCACCCCAGTTCTCCAAATCCTCTTCCATGACAGTAGAGCCGACCTGGAACACACAGTTTAGTTAAGTGTGATTCTGTCTGACTCCAGAACAGGGATGCAGATGAAAAAGGTCTTTGTCTTCTCCCTGCTAATCAATCCATCCCCATCACATCCAAAGCAGAGTCTGGACCGTAACTGATGCTCAGTAAGCACTTTTGGGGAGAAGTCGATGACCTGGTGCCCTAGGGATGACGTAGAAAGTGGGGAGGGAATTCTTCCTACCCAGATGGGCGATGAACTCCTGGGAAATGTCCATCCAGCGCAACAGCTGCTGCAGGAAGCCAAAGGCAAATCGCTTCTCAATGGAAGACGTGTCCAATTCCATGTCCTTAAGGCCTCTGCATGGAGAGGCAGAGAGGGGTCAGCTCAGACAGAAACCCTGGTGGTCAGCCTGTGAATGCTGTCTTTCCTCCATGGCCTTTTCATCTCAGGTTGTTTTCAGAGTCTTGCTTCCCCAAACTCTCATCTCCTTGGCCTCACCCTTGTAGCCAAGTCTCCACCCAGAGGCCACTCTCTTTAGTGTCTTTACGGGCCTGACTACACTCGCCAGGCTCCGCCCCTGTAGGAGGGCCTCCTTTGTAGCCCTATTGTTCTCAGCCCCACCCCTTTGCTTCCTTACGGTCCCGCCTCCGTTCCCAAGCCCCGCCCCCAATCTCCTTCCTTCCAGCCTGCCTGTGGTGGCCTCTGCCCAGGTTCCCGGCTCACGTGCCTGGTGACTGCATAGCCATTCATCTGCAGAAACTTCAGCAACTCCTGGGCCTTCTCTCGGTCCCGTGCCTTCTCCTTAGCCGTGAGCGTGTCGTAGGGGACCAGCAAGGGATGGGACCCACCCCCTGGGGACAACAAAAGGTTAGAAGTCAAGGGTCGGGGAAGGCATGTTACTCTCACTGTGTTTCTTGCGGTTGCGTACCTGCACAACTAAAAAGGTGCTAGCAATGCCAACATCGCTTGCCGATGCTGGACTGTAGGGCGGTGGAGCAGAGTAACACCATGAAGCCCGGACTCGAACCCAGGCCCCGTGACCGCAGGACTTACGAGTGGGGGACCGGAGAGAAGGGAGAAGGGGCCAGAGGTGCAGAGAAATGGGTGTCCTCACCTTTGGCCTCCAGCTCTTGCTTCTTCTTTCGCCCCCATGTGTTGTGGTAATTTTCTGCCAGTTGTTCAGCCATGGCCTGGAAGTGGGACGCAGAAAGTCAAGGACCATATGCAGGTGGCCCCTGTCCTTTCCAAGTAGAGAGTTGGGGGCCTCACCTGCAGCTCCCGGGACAACGTAACCCCGCTGAGGTCTGGGGGCTGGGGGTTGTAGCCTTCTCGAGGGTCATATGTCTGAAAAGTCAAGAGGGGGAAGATCTTT
The DNA here is from genome assembly GCF_014885135.2 of Alexandromys fortis. Lineage (NCBI taxonomy): Eukaryota > Metazoa > Chordata > Mammalia > Rodentia > Cricetidae > Alexandromys > Alexandromys fortis. Next base: position 861,885 of record NW_026068048.1, read on the forward strand.
GATGGATTAGTAGGAAGCCCAATCAGCTCTGACCCTGCCTCCAGAAGCCTCCCCTGCGCCAGTCCTTTTAGGCCCTGTCGCTAAGACACCCCCCTCTGATCTTCAGTTCCTCAGACCCGTGGCTGTCCATTTGGTGCGGAGATTTCTGCTCAGGCTGCCCCTTCTTACTCTACCTCCCCGCTGCCAGGCCGAATTGCAACCCCAGCCATCCAGCCACACCTTTTCATGACCCTTCGGCCGTTTGGCTCCACCCCTCCCGATCCCACCGCAGCAGATCCACCCTTCCCAGCCCCTCCCCTAGCTCAGACCTTCACTGCCTGCTAGCAGGCTCACCTGGGCAGTCTGGGATATCTTCCTTGTTTTCTTCTTCTCTGTCTTTTCCTCCTCACCCTCCCTGGCCTTCTCTACTGTCCACTCCCAGGCAATCATGGCCTTCAAGGACTCCTTGATGGGCCAGCGGTAAATCTCTTTGTCCTAGAGCAGACAGAGGAAGCAGAGTTGGGAGAATGGGACCAGAAGAAAAGCCTGGTTCAGTTTCCCTGGTCTCTACAGGCTCAAGGGGAAGAACCGCCCCCCCCCCACCAAGGGCTAAGAAGTAGGAAGTGGGGCAGTCAGGATTCGAACCCAGGACTCTAATCTTCTCTGTAAACAAGTGTCTCAAACACAGTCCTAGTACCCATTTTCCAAAAGCCTCAGAGAGGTCTCGCTACCAAGGACTCCTTCTAAGAAAAGGGGCGTGAGGGTGCTGGGGTCCTCCAGGGGAAGCAGCCAGTCTTGCGGGAAGGCAATCCATGAACAGACACCAATCTATGAAGTGCCTCACTCTTCCCCGGACCCCTAGATTTTGGAGTTCCATTCTGACCTCCGACCTCAGGTCCTAAGGTTTAGTCACCTTCTCTGAAAAGGTCTTGTAGGGTCTCAGCATGGGGTGGGTCTTGAGCTCTTCATCAGCGTTCTCCCCGTAGGACCAGTTGTTCTGGATCTAGAGGTGGAGGCAGGGTGAGAGGTGGGGGCAGCCTGCAGGGCTGAGGGCTCGCGGATAACAGCGAGGGGCCTAGGGATGGCTGTGGGTCCAAGACAACCCGGGGTCTCAGAGAAGACATGGGGCTTGGGAAAAGAAGGAAGGCAGAGGGGGACCCCGGGGTTTACCTTGTCGAAGGCCCATTTCTCGTGGGTGTACTCTGCAAACTTGTTAATGAAGGAGTCCAGCTTCTCTGGGATGATGACGCTGTAAGTAGAGATGGGACCACAGGCAGTGGGGTGGGGCTTTCGTCTCCTTCTGGAACCTTCCTTTGCCCAACCTAAGCCCGCACTGTCTGCCCCCAGGTCTCACTTGAGAGTCTCCACAGGCCGGGGATCAAAGTTGCCTTCAGCATCCACTGTGGCTTTTTTCTCCGTCTTGGACGAATAGGAGGCGTCTACGTAGTCAGGAGGCAGCGCCCCCGCAATGGCACACAGACAAGGCATGGCTATTCGGTAGAGCTCCTGGTCGTATTTCTGAGGGTGCCAGGGACGAAGGGGAGGATCATGCAGGCTTCCCTTCCCCCTAATGCTACAGCCCCAACCCACTCTCTTCTCTCAGAACCCACAAATCTGCCAGTCACTCTCCCTACAACCCAGGCCTCACTCTGTCCTGTTTTGTTTGTTTGTTTTAGACAAGATCTCATGGAGCCCAGGCTGTCCTTAAACTTGCTATATAACCCGAGCGACTTTGAATTCCTAGGCCTCCTGCTTCTCCCGACCCCTGGACACAGGTGTGTGCGACCCCATCCGACAGGGATTTCATTCCAGATCATCGAGCTTGAACCCCAACCTCCCCCCCCCACAGGCTCCTTTGAGACCCCATGGGTGCCCAGACCTTATGCGCCAGAGAGTCAAAGATGCCCCAGAAGAGCTTGCGTGTGAGGTGCAGCTCTTCCTCAGAGGTGACCCCGAAGTTGGCCCAGCCGGTGGGGAGGCAGTAGTACTTCCAGCAGCGCTCATAGTGGTTGGTGAGAAGCTGCGAGCAGAGACACAAAGGGAGGCATAAGCAGGTGGCAGGCGGCGAAGGCCCCAGGAGGCAGCGGGTGTCAGCGCTTGCAAATGAGATGCTAATAAGAGGAAGATGATATGCTCGTTAGAGAATGGGCCTGGATAGCTTATTATGTAGAGTTAGTGTTCTCAATGAGAGCCATGATGGGCATTAAACTACGGCTGCGGTTTGTCTGTTGTTTTCACAGAAATAGGCAAGCTAAGAGTCTCCTGGTAGAGTTGTGTGCACACTAATGGGATGATCTGTGCTTATGCAAATGAGTATGGCACATAGAAACATAGGCAGCGCCCCATGCAAATATATGGTAATCAAAAAGGCCTCCACTACCCAATATGCAACTTGGCGTTGGGGCTAATTTAGGCATCTTATGCAAGACAGTAACTTGGGGGGGGTAGCTCCTTATGCAAACTAGCATGCAAATGACGAAGTGGGAGAGACAGTATGCAAATATTCAGAATAGCTATGGTACTGTTTATTCAAATAAACGCAGTCATTTAAATACTGGAAGGCTGGTGGCCTGGGCATGTGAAGAAAATGCTAATCAGGGAAAATAGTGCGCCCATGAAGATATATGTTAATTGAGGCGGGGGCTGGCTTACTTAGTTAGGCAAATTAAGCGGTAATTAGGGAATGTTAGCGGTGCCAATGACGCACAGCGAATGTTATGGGAATCCTAGTCGGTAAATGAGGATGCTAATTGGTTTCCTCCGGGTTCGCTGTCCGCAAGCTAGCTGTGGTGGGCGCGGCTAATACGGACGAGCCCACTAATCCAGAGTCAGAGTGCGGGTGAGAAAAGATCAGGCTCCCGCTGAGGACCGCCCTCACCTTGAGTGGCATCTTGGCGAACTCGTTGAGGATGGGTACGTCGAACACCAGGCGTCGAAGCAGGTGCTGCAGCATGGACGGGCGGATGTACCTGAGGAGGACACGCCCAGAGGGGGCAGAGAGCTCATACGAGGCTCCGCCTCACGGCCCCGCCCACGCCGCACCCACCCGGACCCCGCCTCACCTGCAGAGTGCCATGAGGCAGTCCTCGATGACATCACGTTGTGCCTTGGTGAGCGAGCGGCCACGCGACAGGCGGTACACTGTGTGTAACATGGAGTCTACCATGATGGCGCGGTGCTCGGTGCCCGCAAAGAGGGGCGCGCACTTGGTGATGAGCGGCAGCACGGCCAGGCACAGGTAGCGGTTCAGCGCCAGCGCCATCTCCGTGGTGCTGAAAGTAGCCTGGGATACAGGGTGAGGTCATCAGGCCCGCGGCACACCTCTGGTGTTGCCTTGGGACCCAAATTTCTAATCAGCCATTCTCCTAACTCACTCACACTCCTCCAGATCTCTACCCACATCCTTATTACCTGGGCAATAAGTAATAAATCTCTCTCTGTCTCTCTCTCTCTGTCTCTCTCTCTCTCTCTCTCTGTCTCTCTCTCTCTGTCTCTCTCTCTCTCTCTCTCTCTCTCTCTCTCTCTCTCACACACACACACACACACACACACACACACACACCAGGAATAACTGATTACCGAAACTCATGACTCTGATTTAGCTGTTCTGTAATGTCGACCTTCTACAGGATTTCGTGTAGCCCAGGCTAGCCTGGAACTGCTGCTCATGCTGGCTCTACTTGCCAAGTGCTGGGATTACAGTCTGGGATTGCCCAGGCTTTTGATGTTGCTTTGGGTTTGTTGTTGTTGTTGTTGTTCTGAGACAGGGTCTCATTATGTAGTCCTGGCTGGCCTACAACTAGCTACATCCAGAACTTGCTACGTAGACCAGGCTGACCTGCCCCTGCCTACTGAGTGCTGGGATTAAAGGCGTGCATCACCATGCCCAACTCCACTTTGGTTTTTTAAGACAGAATTTGACTGTAGCCCAGGCAACTCACTGTCCTCTGGCCTCCATCCCTCTGGTACTAGATTAAAGGTGTGTGTCACTACACCCAGCAAATGCTTTCTCGTAACTGAAGGACTGGGGATTCCTACTCACTCTGCAGCAAACTGTTTTCCATGGGTTTTGTTTTCTATCACAAAGGTGCAGGTGAGATTGGGAAATGCAGGCCATTCCAGTTCCGTTGATGCTGTCCCTCAACCCGTCCTGTGTGGGTGACTAGCTAGGTGGGGCTGCTCACCGTGTCCAGTGAGGCGGCTGCCCTCATGTCAGGAAGGAACCCCACATCCAGCACATGGAGCAAGAAGTCCTGGTTCTCGATGCCATACACTCGGTCCAGGAAAAGCACCATGGATGCCTTGTGGTCAGGCACGAAGGAAGCAGACATCTTTGGCTGTACCAGTGCCCCATCTACGGGCAAGGAGGGTGGGGTGTTGTGAGCATGTGTTTCTCTCCCCTTGCTCCCTTCCAGCATCACTCCCTTGACATCTCCTGCCCCATCTACCTTTGCCCAGGGTGGGGATCTGCAGTGGGAGGCTGATGATGCCCACAAGGTCATCCAAGGGCACAAGGGACCGAAGGATGGCTCGGATCCTCAGGGCCTCACCCTTTCCGGCTTGGATCAGCTGGAGATGGTGGACAGAATGGGCAAAATATCAGACAGCTCTGACCCACGTGGGCACTGTTCTGTTCCAACCATTCTGACACGCTGACAGTAAAGCAAGCCTCCCTTTGTGTGTATGTGTTGTATGCATATGTGTGCACATGTACATGTGGAGGCACATGTGTATACACATGTATGTGCATTCGCATGTATGTGCTTGTGTATGCAAGTACGTGGGCTTGCTCCTATACCTCCAAGTGAAGATCCACGTTGATGCCAGGTGTCTTTCTTTCCCTATTGCTCTTCCCTTGTTTTTTGAGACCGGGTCTCACTGAACCGGAAGCTCATTGTTCCAGTTAACTTGGCTGTCCAGTGAGCCCTGGTGATGCCATTCTTCTGGCCATTGTTTCTTTTTTTGGAGGGAAGTGTTTTGTTTTGAGACAGGATCTCTCTGTTATATAGCCCCGGCTGCCCTGGAACTTGTTATGCAGGTCAGGCTGGGCTGTAACTCAGAGATCCACCTGCCTCTACCTCTTGAGTGTTAAGACTAAAGGCATGCACCCCCCCCCCATCCCTGGCTCTTTATTTTGGCTTATTAGGGGGTGCATATGCTATGGTGTGCATGTGAGGGTCAGAACACAATGAATGGGAGTAGGTTTTCTCCTTCTACCACACGAGTCCTGGTGACTGAAATCAGGTTAGTGGCAGGCACCTTTACACACTGAGCTAGTAGCCCCTTGTTTGGTTTTTGAGGCAAGGCCTCACACACCAAGTTGCTGTGTAGCCAAAGATGACCCTGAACTTCTGACCTTCTGGATATTACCTTCCCAGTCCTGGATGACTGGCCTGGTCCACCGCTCACAGCGGTGTTGAGACAGGGTCTTGTTATGTCGTGCAGGGTAGCCTCAAGCTCCCAGTACTCATGCCGTTACAGTGCTGTGACCATAGCGGGGTGTGACAGGTACCAGCGTGGCCCCATTCCCAGCTCAAGTCTCATTAATGACCATCTGTATGCACCTTTCCACCCCTCCCCCAGTCCTCTGAGTCTCCACTCCATTTCCTCCACTGGGATCAGGGCCTGAGGATGTCCTGGCCATGAGTGTGTGGGACCACACCCACAGCAAGCTCTATGAATGTTGCCTGTGGCCTGAAGGCTGAGGCTGAAGGCTGGCTACTCACACCCGAGCCTCTCCCAGCCCACCTGACCTCCCAGGGCTCACATGCATCTCAGGTGCACAGCGTCCCAGCAGGTCGATCAAGGCGGCATAGAAGGACATGATGGCATGTCCCAGGTGCACCCGGTTTTCCTCTGGAGGCTCCTCACCAAAGCTGTAGGGGAGAAGGTGGTGGTGGGAGGGGTCCAGGGACATGGTAGTGATGATAACCATACTGTGAAGGAGACAGGGACTCACTGCTCACGTCGCCGGTCCCTGCGGACACCTGGTCCATCCCGCGCAGGGTCCTCGGAGATGCGGATGGCCTCCTCTATGGCAGCCAGCAGCCCTGAGCCACCCTCGCCCCTCAGGGCAGGTCCGAAGCACTCGGGTTTTCGAATCAACAGCCGCACCACAACATTAGCGTTCTCTTCCACACTCTCACCTGGTGCCCAGAAAGGTCAAGAGAGCTCTTGAGGGGACGTCCACAGAACCCCAGAACCCACACACTTAGCGGGATCCCCTTGGGGAGGCCATAAGCTCAGGGTATGGATGTCATTAGAGCGAGGCTTTAGTCAGTGACCCCACACCTCCCACCTCGCCTCACCATTGACAAAGACGGCAAAGCGCAGGAAGTCCAGATAGCGTTCACCCCCACAGGGATTCCACCCGATGTCAGGATATCCTTTGGCCAGGAGCATGGCACAGCTTTGTAAGCCGCAGCCTGCCAGGTATGACACAACCTGCAATGCAGAGGGAGCTCAGCCCAAGATTACTCTCCTCCGTACGGTTCAGGCTTACTATCCCCGAGCTCCTCAGCCCCACACACCTCCAGGTCCTCAGCAAGCTAACCCTAGGCTTATCTGCCTCAGCTCCATCCGTTCTGTCCCCTTCCTGAGCATCCTTCACCCCCCAGGCCTCCCCATAAACACGAGTCAGGCTATTCTTCCATGCCCATCACCTGGGATAAGATGCAGCAGCCTTGCTACAGCCTCCAGGACCCCATGTGATGTCCATGACATCACCGTTCACCGCTCCACCTCCACTGCCTTTATCCCAGCCAGGGCGGCTCCAGGGACCCTGCATTGCCCCTGCCCCTGAGGTCTATCTGGCTGCCTAGATCATTCTGAGCTTTATTCAAATTTCACTTTCTCTAACCATCTCCCCAGCCCCTTTCTCTAAAACAAGGTCTATGAACCCCTGTCAGCCTGGAACTCACTCTGTGGACCAGGCTGGACTCAGACTCACAGAGGTCTACCTGCCTCTGCCTCTGAGTGCTGGGATTCTCTCTGACTTATAAATGCTTTTAAGGATGAACTCATTAGTGCGCCACAAAATCATAATTACGTAATCACTGAGCAGACTGAATGACAGAGGTCAGACAACGCCGTCTCTTTTCCGGGTCAATCAATTAGGGAGTGGAACAGATGACTTTAGTTGCTGAACCCACAGCCCCCTGGAGCCCCACTTGAACATGAAAGGCACCAAGGCCACCCAGCGGGGATGCGTAACCTATAGAACTGCTCCAAGCCCCTTTCATCAGCCGCTGCTGGTGGCCCTTCCATGTTAGTTTCCTCTGATAGGGCCCTGGAACGTCTAACGTCAGTCTGAATGGGGTGATCAGAGACAGGTATGGCTAGGCTTCCTCCCGCCACACCTTTTCCAGGTCTTGCTCTTGCAATGCCAAGGCCAGCTCGTTGTTGTCAATGACAGAAGCAGCTGCCACATCCAGGGGCGTGGAGCCCTGCATGCCTGTGGGGACCAAGAGTGATCAGAATGAATTTGGGGGATGTATCGCTGGGTTCCCACTCTTTTTCAAAGATGTATGCGCATCCTGTGTAGTGTGTGTGTGTTCAGGTAGACACAGAGGCCAGAAGAGGGCGCCAGATCCTTTGTGGCTGGAGTTACAGGTGGTTGTGAGTCAAATAATATGGTGCTGGTATCTGAACTCTGGTCCTCTGATAGAGCCATAAGTGCTCTTAACCCCTCCCCAGTCTTGCCGGCGCCACCTCCTCTGGGAAGCCCTTCCTCACAGCCCCCTTTCCACAATGGGCTAAGTTGGTCTGTGCTTTTCCCTCTGAGCTGATGGAGTCTGAGACTGAGCTTTATTCCCTGGCTGTTGTGTGAGCTGTGGGTCAGTCAGCGTTGTCTGTGTCAGTATCTTAATTGCTTTTTGGGGTGGGGGAGAGTAGGGGGTGAGATAGAGTCTCATGTAGCCCAGGCTGGCCTCAAACTTGTTATGTACTGAGAATCACTCTATGGCCTCTGGGTTTCTCACCCAGGCCAATGCCACTGTTCTCCAGCAGGTAGCTCAGGTGGTCAAACATGGAGCGCTGGTTCTGCCGGCTGATCCGGCAGAAGTAGCAGAGGAACCGGCAACAGCTTGTCACCATCTTGGGGAAGCGGATCTCCTGCAGGGGGTAGGAGGGAGGGCCAGCGGTGAGTGCCCACACTCTGTGTCCCCTCCCTGAGCTCCTGCCCCCATCCAGGCTCCTCACCTTCGACTCGCCACCCCCAAGGACGTTCACCATGACCTCCATGACGGTTTCGTGCATGCCCAGCGCTCTCATCAGGTTTGGGTGCTGGTAGAAGACTTTGTTATTCATGATGTTCCTGTGAGCAGACAGGGTGGGTGGGGTTAGCACAGCCTGGGGGTGGGCGGAGCACATCCAGGGAGAGCCACGGTCACCATGGTGATAAAAGTCTGCGCTCTCTATGTGCCTTTTGCAGATCCAAATTCATCCATCCTTTTTGGTTTGTTTTGTTTTAGTTAGGTTTTGAGACAATGTCTCGCTCTGGTACCTCAGGCTGGCCTAAACTATGTAGCCCAGGATGGCCTAAAGTTCACAGTCATCCTCCTGGATCCTGCCTCCCAAATGTGAGGTGACAGGTATGAGCCACCACCTAGCTCTTCACCATCCTCTTATCCACTCTGGGAGACCATCTCACCAGCCTAATTATTAATATTTATTATTATTATTGCAAAACAGGGTTTTACTATATATCCCAGGCTTGTGTAGCCCAAGATTGCCTGGAACTCAAGATCCTCCTGCCTCAGCTTCCTGAATGCCATCCCAAACTTGCTATCTTGTTACTATAAGCAGAAGTCCCCGAAGTCCCACGGTCACTCTGTTCAGGGTATTGCTGTTCCCTTTGTTACAGGAGAAGACTCTAAGCTCAGAAACAGCAAAGGTGCCAAGAGTCCCACAGTGAACAGGAGCTGTTAGGACAAAGCGACATTGCGGGAAGGAGGGCAGAGCACCCTCCAGCCGGCAGGGGGCGCACTCACCCGATGCTCTGGATCATGAGGTTTTCCTCCTGGGGACCCATCTGCACAATGAGCAGGGAGCGGATCTGACCCAGGCACTCCAGCAGGCTCATGGTGTCCTCCATCGAGGACGGCGAGATCGTGTAGGCCCTGGGCAAGGCGCGCAGCAGCTCACCGAGCCCATCGTATTGTCGGTGCAGGAGACTGAACATGGCACGAACCAGCTCAGGGCTCTGAATGAAGTCCTCCTGCGCCCAGCGCACCACCGTGTGGGACACCAGCTCCTGCAAAGACTCTGAGAAGAGGTTGGGGCACTAGGCTGTGGCTTTGAACCGGAAGAGAGGGAAGCCTTTCTCCGTCACTAACTGCCTTGTCTTCTACTTGCCACAAGCACATGGATCCAGATAAATTTTCTGCTGTCCAAGAATCAATCTCTTTCTCCCTCTCTTCCTCCCTCCCCATCTCTCCCACCCCTCCCTTATTCTTTTTTCCTCTCTCTCTCTCTCCCTCCCTCCCTTCCTCCCTCCGTCCCTCCTTCCTCTGGACTCTGCAGTCACCTGTACTCATGCACATAAACACACACACACCAAATAAACAATAAAAATGGGCAGGCTGTTGTGGCTCACATCTCTAATCCCAGCACTCAGCAGTCAGAGGCAGGAGGATTTCTATGAGTTTGAGCCCAGCCTAGTTTACAAAGTAAGATTTAAGTCTACATAATGACACCTTCTCTCTCTCTCCCAAAAAAGAAAAAAGAAAGAAAGAAAGAAAAAAGTAGGCTCAGACTCTCAGACTTCTACCAGTGTCAGAGAGTCTGTCTAGAGTGTGGCTGATAAACATGCACTGTGACACCAAACAAGGACCATGTGTTTCTAATTCCTCGGCATGATAATCATTTCACTATGAGAGAAAATGGAAACGAGGACCACAAGGAACCAGGAGCTGTCGCGGTGCTGGAGATGCCCCATCCCAGGCTAGATGCACCACTACTCCGGTAGGTGATACCACCACACAGTCAGCCGCAGCCTGCACACTTGGGCCACATCTCCAGTACCCGCTTCTTCCCCAACTCTTGCTCTCTTGTTTCCCTCCGTCCTTCCCTTCCTCTTCTCTCATCTCTGTCTCTATCTCTGTCTCTCTCTCATACACACACACACACACACACACACACACACACACACACACACACGTGTGTGCTTCAGAGGCAGTCTCCTGGAGCCTTGGGTTGCCCGCCCCACCCTGTCCCTGCCCTTGTCCCCAGTCCTCACGAGGCTTGTGCTCCTCAGCTGCCGGCTCCTCCTCGGGTTTCTCCTCTTTCTTCTTCACCAGCCGCACTTTCTCCAACAGGCTCATCAGGCGGCTACACAGCGTGGTCTCTTCCTCCGGTTCCTCCTCCTCTCCCTCCAGCTGGATTCCTGGAGGCCAGAAGGTATGAGATGTCCCTCAAGTGCTTGCATTTGTTCACTCCTTCCCCTCTCTCGCTCAGGCATATGCTCTGAGTTCATCCTCCTCCTCCATGTCCAAGTGTTTGCCCACTCAGTCAGTCTAGGAGGAACTTGCTATTTGTTTGTTGGGCTTGTTTGCTTTTTCTGAGGCAGTCTCACACACTCTAGGCTGACCTAGAATCCTGTTCTTTCTGCTTCCCCCTCCCTGGTGCTGGGAAGACAGATGCGTGCTGACCAGCCTGGTTCTGTTTATTTTCATTAGCTCGGAAAGTAATTGCTGGATTTTTGAGACAGAATAGTGTAGACCCAGGCTAGCCTCAAACTTGTAAGTGATCCTCCTGCTTCAGCTTCCTGAGCACCAGTGTACGCCACCATTCCCAGAAATGTCTGCCCTTTAATCAAGTCACCCAAATATGTTCAAAGGACAAAAGAGAAAGAAAAGAATGAAGAAAGTGTCAAAAGAATTTAAAGAAAGCATGCTGTCATGGAATACCCATCAGAGAATTTATCACCACTATTATTATTACAATTATTATTAATAATTAGTGTGTGTGTATTGAGACAGAATCTCATTATCCTAGAACTCACTCTGTAGACGAGGCTAGTCTAAGATTAGCAGACGTTGACCTGCCTTTGTCTCCTAAATGCTAGGATTATAGGCGTGTGCCACACATTGGGCTGAGTAGAAACAAGTAATAAGGAGGTAGATATTATAAAAAGAACCCCACAGATAAGTACAGAGCTGGGTTTGTGGTGCACACCAGTCATCCTAGCACCCAGGAAGTGGAAGCAGGAAGATCAGGACTTTAAGGTCATCATTGGCTACACGTCCATTTCAAGATCAGACTGTCCTACATGAGAACTTAACTTAAAAGAAAAATTAGTAACCACACATTTTCCGATAAAGTATATTTTAATTTAGAAAGGACTTTTTTCTTTTTTGAGACAGGGTTTCTCTGTGTAACAGCCCTGACTGTCCTGGAACTCGCTCTGTAGTCCAGTCTGACCTCAAATGTACAGAGATCCGCCTGCCTCTGCCTCCCGAGTGCTGGGATTAAAGGCATGCGCCACCACCACCCAGCTAGAAAGGAATTATTAAAAATCACTTGGAGAGGTGTGGATGTGAGTGGTAAGAGAAAGAAACTGTGATCTTGAAAGGGGGGTTCAGAGGGCAAGGGAGTGGCTCAGTGGGTAAAAACTCTCACTTCATAAGCCCCATGAGCTGGGTTCGGTCCCCGCAATCCTTATGAAGTTGGATGTCAGGGTGCACATCTATCATGGCAGCACTCCTGTGTGGAAAGGCAAGGTGGGAACAGGAGAACCAGCCAGACACTTCCACATGCAGCACGGAGCAGAGACACGAGAGAGCTTGCCTTGGAAATACGGCAGGAGCCGGGCGGTGGTGGAGCACACCTTTAATCCCAGCACTCGGGAGGCAGAGGCAGGCGGATCTCTGTGAGTTTGGGGCCAAGATGGTCTACAGAGTGAGTTAGTTCCCGGACAGCCAGGGCTGTTGCACAGAGAAACCCTGTTTCCGAAAAAAAAAAAAAAAAGCGAGGTAGGAACCAATTCCTGCAAGTTGTCCTCTACTTCTGCCCATAATGACATGTGCACCTGCAGTCACACACCCATATATGCACAGGGCACGTACACATGCACCTGCAGTCACACACCCATATATGCACAGGGCACGTACACATGCATCTGCAGTCACACACCCGTATATGCACAGGCATGCATACACACACGTAAATACATTTAAATAGGTTGTAGAAATTTACTAATCTAAAAGACAGAATGAAAAAAGCAAGAGACCCTGAGAGACTGTGGGACACCATGAAACAGAATACATTCGTAATGAGATTACTAGACAGAGAGAAGAGAGAGAAAGAGGCCAAAACAGACTGAAGAAATAATTGCTCAAGACTTTCCAACCTTGATTTTTTTTTAAAAAAAATACTAATTTACATTTTCAAGAAAACAAAATTCCAAATAAGAGCAACTCAAAGAACTCCATATCTAGACACTTTGCCTGAATGTAAGTCTGCACATCATGTGTGTGCCTGGTGCCTGAAATGGTTAGAAGTCATTGAATACTCTGACTCTGGATTTACAGATGATTTTGAGTTGTGTGTGTGTGTGTGTGTGTGATGTGTGTGCCGGGAATCGAACCCAGGTCCTCTAGAACAACCAGTGCACTTAACCACGAAGCCATCTCTTCAGCCCCTACGTGGCTATTTAAGATCAGTAAATCTTACTGAAACTTTAGGAGAGATTGCAAAAGAAAGTTTGGGGGCAGAGCTCTCTGAACTTTTCGGCTTACCACAGTGTGCCAGCAGGTCTTGGTGAAAGTTAATCAGATCCTGTCGGATTTCTTCAGGGAGAGGACAATCTTCCTCATCTGCACCATTTTTGAATTGCAATAGCATGTTGATCTAGAGAAAGATTAAACGCTAGAATAAAGGCCTTCAACCTCAGAGCAGGGTCAAGGGTCATAGATCCAACTGTAAGTCTCTCTCTAAGGTTATGAGCCCCAATGTGAGCTAGTGAAGAATATCTGAAGCCGGGCGGTGGTGGCACACGCCTTTAATCCCAGTACTCAGGAGGCAGAGGCAGGCGGATCTCTGTGAGTTCGAGACCAGCCTGGTCTACAAGAGCTAGTTCCAGGACAGGCTCCAAAGCCACAGAGAAACCCTGTTTTGAAAAACAAAACAAAACAACAACAAAAAAAGAATATCTGAGAGACTAGAGGCGGATGTTAGGGGCAAGGGGCACGATCATTCTCAGGTGACCCAGTGGCTAGCTCAGGAGAGACAGAGGTCAGTACGTAAGTTCAAGGGTCGAGCACCAGTTTTGAAGGTGATCACCAATCAGCTGGGACTGGGGGAATTTGAGGTTGGGGTTTAGACAGTAAGGCCAGCGGGCTTAGGGGTCAGAGGACCTGCTCCTGGGGCGGAGAGCGGAACTCTCGGGTGCGTCTCGCGGTCTCAGCAGCACTCATGGTGAAGGCCTTCATGAGGAGGCCATAGCGACCCCGCTGGTTGCCCTGGAGCCTGTCCACATAGCACTCTGCGAAGGCCGCCAAGGACTCCACACGGTGCTGCAGCTCTTGATCACAGAAGTACTCCAGGAGGTGGCACATCTGCGGGGGGGAAGGGGGGCATGGTGGTGAGACCATCAGGACTGCTTTGACGCTTCCAGTGTTTTCTCCCTCTCCAGGGCCCTGCCCAGGTTCAAACACCATCCATCACCCGCTGGGGTCCTTATGTTTCCTCTCACGCGGGACTCAGAGAGACAATCCAAGGCAGAACCACCCCACTGCCTTCTGCTCTTCCATAGCTCCCCACTGCCACTGGGCACAGTCCAGACCCAGGCTCCATCAGACTGGGCGTCTTTGAGCCCAGCACCACCCCACTGCCTTCTGCTCTTCCATAGCTCTCCACTGCCACTGGGCACAGTCCAGACCCAGGCTCCACCAGACTGAGCATCTTTGAGCCCAGATGGATGGAGGCTGAAAGACGGGAAAACCCAGCCCACCTGTAACTTCACAGACTCTGGCAGCTTCATCTGGAGCAGCCCCTCCTCCAGCTCTTCTTTCTCTTCTTCTGCTGCCTCCTCCTCTTCTTTCTCCTCGTCTTCCTTCTCATGTGCCTCTTCCTCCTCGTCCTCCTCCTTCTCCTCCTCCTCATCTTCCTCTTCCTCCTCCTCTTCCTCCTCCTCCTCTTCCTCCTCAGTGAATACTTCAGGCTCAATCATCTTCAGGATCTGCTTCACATCCTCATCACTAAAGACGCCCATCACCTGCAGGGCAAAGTCTGAGTCCTTTCCGGGGCCTGAGGGACCTCATGGTCTTACCCTAGGCCCACTTTCCAGACCTCCTTCCTCCTTCTCCCCCACACACCAGGACCATGCCTGCATTGTTTGATATGGCTCCTTCCGCAGGCAGAATGCCATCCCCACCTTGCTGTCGCTTTCGTTAAGATCCCCCAGTATGGTGGGATTAGAGTTAAACATGATCGTTATACAGTACACACACACACACACACACACACGTGTGTGTGTGTGTGTGTGTTTATATAATTGTTAAATAAAAAACTCTTTAGCCCTCCCCCAGTCCACATCTATGCCTCACCCACACGGCCAGACCACATCATCAGACATCAGCACCACTCCCTTCATGGGTAGGTGTCCTTTTCTCTTAAGCCTGGACACAGGTGACTCTGAGACAAGACACGCTCTACACCCGATAAAGGTCTACACAGGTCGCAGCACACACCGGCGCTCACCTGATCCAGTGAAGATGCTAATAGACTGAAGGATGGAAGGGAAGTTAGGAAGCAACAAAAGAGAAACGAAAGGAGACAGAGGAACCAATGGTAACAGGCTAGAGGACTAACTGGCTGGCTAGATGACTCGATAGGCTGAGTTACAGAGATGGGAAGGGGAGCTGAGTGAAGGACAGAGAGACAAAGGAATGGCAGAACAGTGACAGAATGTGAAATGAACACATGCTGTATAGGCGGCTGGACTGTGTGGTCATTTGAACAAGATTGTCCCTCATAGCTTATGTATTTGCATGCTCGGTCTCCAGTTGACAAACTGTTTGGGAAGGACTAGGAGGTGTGGCCTTGTTGGAGTCGGTGCATTTCTGGGGGTGGACTTTGAGGTGTCAAAGACCACACCAGGCCCAGTGCCTCTTTGCCTGCTCCCTGTGGATCAGGATGTTCCTGCTCCAGCACCATGCCTGTCTGCCTCCAGCCATGATGGTAACAGGCTAACCCTCTGAAAGTGTAAGCAAGCCTCTGATTAAAATGCTTTCTTTTCTAAGGGTTGCCTTGGGTCATGGTGTCTCTATAGCAATAGAACAGAAACTAAGACAGACTGATAGGTGCATGAGCAAAGAAATGCGTGTAGACAGAGAACAAACTGACATGGGAGTGGAGGATGGGATGGATGGACAGACTGACCTATGCATGAATATGCATATGGTCGAATGGTAATATGAGTATATGAACAACACAATGCCTAAAATAAAGGGTGGCCAGAAGGACGGGCAGTGGACACATGGGTGGAGATAACTGGATGGATGTACACACAATGGATGGGCAGTGGACACATGGGTGGAGATAACTGGATGGATGTACACACAATGGATGGGCAGTGGACACATGGGTGGAGATAACTGGATGGATGTACACACAATGGATGGGCAGTGGACACATGGGTGGAGATAACTGGATGGATGTACACACAATGGATGGGCAGTGGACACATGGGTGGAGATAACTGGATGGATGTACACACAATGGATGGGCAGTGGACACATGGGTGGAGATAACTGGATGGATGTACACACAATGGATGGGCAGTGGACACATGGGTGGAGATAACTGGATGGATGTACACACAATGGATGGGCAGTGGACACATGGGTGGAGATAACTGGATGGATGTACACACAATGGATGGGCAGTGGACACATGGGTGGAGATAACTGGATGGATGTACACACAATGGATGGGCAGTGGACACATGGGTGGAGATAACTGGATGGATGTACACACAATGGATGGGCAGTGGACACATGGGTGGAGATAACTGGATGGATGTACACACAATGGATGGGCAGTGGACACATGGGTGGAGATAACTGGATGGATGTACACACAAGGGATGGGCAGTGGACAGTTGGGTGGAGATAATTAGATTGATGTACACACAATGGACGGGCAGTGGACACAGGGTGTAGACAATTAGATGGATGTACACACAATGGACGGGCACATGCATGTATGAAAAGGTAAGTGGAAGGCAGAGAAATGGATGGATTTGTGGCTGGGTATACAAATGGATGCAAGGGAAAAGGAAGGTGACTACTGCCTATATGGAAGGGATATATATCTATACAGAGATTGTTGTGTGGATACAGAAACATGGGCTCATGTGTGGATGAGCGCTAAGATAGCTGACTGATAGGTTTGAAAAGTGATGGATGGATGGATGGATGGATGGGTGGGTGGATGGATATGTTGGTGGACAGAAAAACAGAATTGGAGGTACTTGTGGGTAGGAAGATAAGGGTGTATATAAGTAAGAGAATGGAACATTGATGAATGAATGAATGAATGAATGAATGATTGGATGGGGAAATGGGGGAAGGAGATACCGAGAAGCATAAGCAGAAGCTAGGTGCCTGGATCAAAGCAAAGATGAGCGGTAGATGGGAAGGTGAAGGCGGAACCGAAAGGCAGTGGAATGTACAAACAGGTGGGAGACTGCTAAATAGACGGGTGCACAACTTCGAATGTGGAGGAATGGGGGAGGGAAACCGGAAGGAGCCGTACCAGGAGGGTAGACACAAGCTTGAGCACTGGCACAAACTGGAACTCCACAGAGCCGCCGACGGGATCACGAGCATGCTGTCCTCCATCTCGCACGGCTTCACCCAACATTCTCAGTGCCTTGTCCCGCAGAGCCTCCAGAGGAATGGCCGGGCTGAGGCGGGCCGGAGCTTCTGCGGTCCCAGAAGCTGGCAAGGCGGCCACAAAACACGGGGGCGAGAAATGATGTGGAGGTCTCAGCGAGGTCGTGACGCCCACGCCAGGCAGGCCATGGCGGCGAGGCCCGTCTTCTGCACTTCGTCCAGGTGGGAAGAGCGTGATGCCTCGGGTCTCCGGCGTGAGGGGCACGATGTACTCAGATAGCATGGAGCGACGGCTGCGGCAGGCGCTTTCGAGGTGGATGCTGATGAGGAGGTCGTAGTAGCCTGCCCGCAGAGGACCTGGCAAGTGCGCATCCTCCAGAGCATGCAGCAGCTGGGCCTGGTCCACGTGGCTGCACAGAGCGTGGGCCACCCGGTTGTTACCTAGGGCGCACACTGAGCGGTAGAGAGCGAGCGTGTGCGAATGGAAGCGCTGGAGGTCCAGGCGCTCCGACAGCTCCAGGATGTCCATGCACCTGCAGCAGAGATAGAGCGCACAGTCAGCGGCAGCGGTCGGGTCAGAAATGGGAGACGGAGAACTCAGAGAGGCTCGGGTGAATCGTTGGCTGTAGCAGGGAACCTCAGTGTCCCGCAGGGTCAGGCTCCAAGGGGGCTCTGGCTCTGGATCCAGGAATTTTTCCGTGGGCCTGCTCGACTCTAAGGGGCTTGGGTTCTCCGTACCCGACACCTGGGATTTCTAGAACAGTCTAAGACGCTGGAGTTTCTGGGACAGCAGAAAACATCTAGTAACCCCTAGATGTAGCTGACATGACCCAGAGCACTTTCTGGAAGATTCCTGCACCCTGGTTATATCTGAGTGGGTCAGCATGAGTAGCTTAATATGCCAGGTGGGGTGGTGGACACCTGTAATCCTAGCACTTGGGAGGTGGAGGAGGATGGTGTTCACAGCCATCCTCAGCTATACAGCCAGCTCAAGGTCAGCCTGGCTACATAAGACCAGGACCTTAGAGAAGATTCCATCTCAAGATAATAACTTTTAAAATATCTTAAGAGCTATAGTCCGGTGGTTGAACACTTGCCTAGCCTGGGAGAGGCCTTAGGTTCAAACCTTCAGCATTGAATACCTATACATTTTCTGACATCTATGTAAACACAGGTCTGGGTGTGTCAGGGACCCCTAGAGTGGGTTCCTGATCTCCATGAGACATGCCTGAAGTCTCCCGGAATGTGCTCAGGGGGCCTGGAATACAGGTAGAGCTTTCTGAGAAATGTCTGGGCTGGGGAGCTTGATCACAGTCTGAGCTCTTTGAGATGGATTTACAATCCTGCAGTGTTTCTGGGGCCCCTGGGGTATAATATGAGATGAATATGAGGTCCACTGGGGTGCCTCTAAGGGTCTAAGGATGCCCTAAGGCAGATCTAGAGCTCTTTGGGTGACCATCTGAGGAGGCCGGTGACAAGTCAGGAACCCCTTACCAGTACCTGGAACATCCTAGGAATGAGTGGAGCCCTGGGGTTGTGGTTGGGGAAGGCGCTGAGCCCAGCAGGGCCCTGACCTGTTCTCCTCTGGGATGTGCAGCGCCATCATCATCAGAGGCTCCTGGCACTGCACAGCCCAGCCAAGCCGCTCCCCGGCACGCCGAGTGTCCACATGTAGGAAGTGGTTGGGCATCCGGCTCCAGGAGACTGGCATCAGCATCTGGACCTCCAGCCTTGGCGGGCACTGAGGGGCTGGGTTCTTGCGCTCACTCTGGAACATGGCGGCTGACAGCGGCATGATGTTCTGTGAGTTGGGAAGAAAGCGTGGGCTGGAATCCACAGTCCTCCCAGCCCTCCATGGAAACCCTCGGCACACCCCCAGTCTTGGCCTGCACCCATCCCTGTCTCCTTGCCTTCTGCTTCCCCAACTCGAACTGGACGACGTTCTGGTGGGTAGGCAGGACGAAGACAGCAGGAAATAGCTTTGTGTTGGGTTCCACCTAGTGAGGGAGGACAGGGCAAGGAGTGAGAGGTGGCGCTCCAAAGGCAGCATGGACTCTGACCCAAATTTGCGGATTCACACTGGAGATCCACAGTGGCTGTAGGTGACCCTGGGGCAGCCAGGCCAAGCTCTTCCCACTCCTGCAGAGCAACCTGTCAGCTGCATCACTGTGAACACCACGGCTGCATCACTGTGCACACCACGGCTGCATCACTGTGAACACCACAGCTGCATCACTGTGAACACCACAGCTGCAACTCTGTGAACACCACAGCTGCATCACTGTGCACACCTCGGCTGCATCACTGTGAACACCACAGCTGCATCACTGTGCACACCTCGGCTGCATCACTGTGCACACCTCGGCTGCATCACTGTGCACACCACGGCTGCATCACTGTGAACACCACAGCTGCAACTCTGTGAACACCACAGCTGCATCACTGTGCACACCTCGGCTGCATCACTGTGAACACCTCGGCTGCTCCAGGAATGCCTTTCCTTACTCCCTCTTCAGAAGCCAGAGTGTCCCCTGACTGGCTTCCTCCAACCCTCCTAACTGGAGCCCACCCTCCCCAGCCTTCCTCTCCCCAGACAACACTGGTGAGGAGAAGCCCTTCCAGATCCAAGCTGGAACCTGCCAGCGTCCATAGACCTACCCCCTCCCACCCATTCATAGGACATACAAAGGGCAAGGAAGGTGTTAGGTGACAGCTAAGAGGCTGTAGGCAGCTCGGCCAGAGCTCTCCAGAGGTTAATGTGCACAGAAATCCCCTGGAATCTCAATAAAACAAAGGTTCACAGTCAGCAGGGGTGAGGAGGAGCCTGAGACTCTGCGGATCTAATGAGAGCCCAGACGATGCTGGCTCAGGGACCACACTGTAAGGAGCCAAGTGTTGGAGCACAGCTTGCTGCCCAGTCAGGCACAAAAGGACAGAGGGCCTGGGAGGGAGGGTGGAGGGAGGGAGGAGAGGGTGGAAGGAGGGAGAACACAAGTGGTGTGCAGTGGCACACACCTGTAACCTCAGCACTTGGAGGTGGGAGCAGAAGGATCAGGAGTTCAAGGCCAGCCTTGGCTACTTAGGCTAGCCTAGGGTACATAAGATCCTATCTTTAAAAAAAGCAAGGGAGGGAGGAAGGAGAGAGGGCACTGTGTGAGGAGATGTAAAGGATGTAGGAAATCATTAAAGGATACAGCTTCACTTAGATTATGATTCGAACAAAGAAACGGCAAGGAAAGATTTGCGAGACAATCAGAGGAATCTGAACATGAACTAGATATTTGACGACAGGCAGGAACAGTTAGGGACTTTTTTCTCTTTTCAGTGATAGCGGTATTGTGGTTCTGTCTTTTAAAAATAATCTTTATCTTTTAAAGAGATGAAACTATATGATGTCGGCAATTTCTTTCAGCATCCTCCAGTGGGAGTGGAAGGGAAGTAGGCGGAAAAGTGAAATGAGATTGGCTCTGAGTGGGTGGCAGTGGAAGCCGGTGATGGGGACCTGGTGGCTCATTATGTTATTCTGCTTTTGTGTATTTCTGAAATTCTCCATTTAAAAGATGGCTTTGCAAGCTGAGCATGGTGGCTCAGGCCTGTAATCCCAGCCAGCACTTGGGAGGTAAAGGCAGGAGATTTGGGAGTGTAGGCCATCCTTGGCTACATGATGAGTTTAAGGTCAGCCTGGGCTACACAAAATTTTGTCTCATAAAACAATAAAATAGGTTCAACACTCCATAGTAATGTCACTGCAGGGCAGGAACCATACCCAAGGGTAGGTGGTCGACACAAAGCAGACTCCATGTTTTGTGTGTGTGCTTTTGTTATGGTTTTTGTCTTACTGATTTTTATTTTGTGTGTTCAGGCCTTCTTTTTTGTTTTGGTTTGAGAAAGAGAGAGGGAGGTGAAGGACGTACAAGTGGGGAGAGTCTAGGAAAAATTAGTAGAAAAAATAGTATGATCAAAATATATTGTATGAAAAAGAATTTCAATACATAAATGGAAACTTAAGACATGAATGTAGATGACATCCGTAAGAGCCAAACACCTCCAATAAGCTGAGGTGAATATTCAGTATGCTTTCTTTAGTGTTGTGAAATCCATGAGCTTTTTTTTTATTGTTGTTGTAATCTGCAACTTTTGTTGATATCAATAAAACATAAGGAATGTGAAATTAAAGACAAAAAAAAACCCAATAAAATAGGGACTGGAGAGATGGCTCTGTGGCTAAGAGCACTGACTGCTCTTCAAGAGGACCCAGGTTCAGTTCCCAGTACCCACATGGTAGCTCCAGTTTCAGAGGATCTGATGCCCTCTTCTGACCTCCACGATCACCGGGCATGCACATGGCACATTTACATGCATGCAGGCAAAACACCCATACACACAAACACATCTAATAAGTAGATACATCTTCCAATAATGAACTCCATTTGGGGGCACCTCTAAAAATTAAAAATAATAATTAATAAATTTTGAGAAGACTACCTTAGATGAGCTAAACGACAGGTAGGTTAGATGTACATGTGCAGAGTATTGATAGGGTTTGGTGGTACGCTTATCAACAGAGCCTTACTGCACAACTTCAGGNATAATAATAATAATAATAATAATAAAATGCTGAAAAGGAAAACCCACTTGAAGACGTTAGGGCATCCTAGGGTGTTTGCTCATTGGTGAGCAAACACATGGTGACAGGTGCCATCCAGTCCTCGAGGGACTGATGAGCCCTCTCTTCTATGCCTAGCCTGTGCTGTCTCCTCCAATCTGGGCCTACGTTTAATGGAAGTTCAATTAGACTGTCTCCAGGTGTCTCCCAGGGGGAGACTGGCTTGGGCCTGTTTTAAGTCTTCAGGGTAGAGTAGAAAGGGTACTCCTGCCAGGCTAGGAAATGCAGATGCTGGTGCTAAGCTACAAGGGGCTGGGCTCACCTGGAAAAAGGTGTTGCTCTCTTTGCCATTGGCTGTAAACGTCATCAAGCCCGTGGCCAAATCCACCAGGCAGCCAATGACAAGGTCTGTGTGGCTGATCCGGCCTTGCTGCCCGGAACTCACAAAATCCCCGCCCCACACCATGTAACAGTTGCTGCACTTGAGGCTGGAAAAGACAGGTGTGGTTACAGCACACATCCTCATCCTGGGAACGCTGAACACCACCCTCCCCACACTCCCAGGATACCATGATCTCAGAGCCCCACTTCCAAACGCCCACTAGCTGCAGACTGAGCACAGAGACCCCACAACCCAGGTCCCAAGGCCCCAGCGAGAATCCGTAGGTTAACATGGGCATCTTGGAAAGGGGTTAGAAGAACAGAGGAGGAAAGAAAGAGGATCAGAAGTGGGAGCCAGAAGAGGCGGAGGGAAAAATAAAAGGTGATAAAAATACTTGAGAAGGGAGCACAAAAGATAACAGAACAATTAGAGAGCTATGAACATAAACAGAGAAGAAAAGCTTCTGAGTGGGTGCTGCGACTCCTCTTGTTCCAGAAGGTTCTCAGGCGGCCCCAAAACTGGTCCCCCACCTGCACACAGTCCCCCCACTGTGCCCCAGCACCTGCTATGGACGTTGCCTTGCTCGTCCCCCATGGTCACCGTCACTGCCCGGACTTTGCTGAGGTCAAAGCTCATGTCGTGTTGATGGTAGTCAGGAGTGACCCAGCCCACCCACACACAGCTGGGCTCCTGGCCTGCGAAGACCCTCACAGAGTAATAGTACTGGGAACACAAAGAGAGGACCAGAGGTCAGTCAGAAAGATGGCCCTTCTTGGGACTCTAAACCCACCTAGTGGATTCTGGGAGTTTAACATGAAGTTACTAAATGAGAGAAACCTCGAGACTGCTTGTGTTGGCACTGCTGTTCAAATTCTTCTAGATTGGGGGATGGATTCCTTGGGAAGATTTGGTGGCACCCCTACAACTGAGTCCCTCTTCAGACTACAGCAAAACAATAAATAATAGCTCACAATGTTAGCTTACCGCTCTAAGGCTCTTTACATGATCTGACCACAGTCTCTGCCCGGCCACCTCACTGTGGGGCAGCGGGGGGGGCGGGGGGGCAGGGGCATGCACCATTTTTACCCTTTTATTTCCTGATGAGGAATCACAGTCCTTCCACTAGAGGGCACTGAGCAGTGAAATGACTCAGTCAAGTGGCACCTGGGTGGCCTATGATCCTAAGGTGGTAAATGCTAAGAAACGCCTCTCTCTCCTCTCCCCTCTTCTCTTGGACTAAGGGTAGAATCTAGGGCCTCAGGAATAGGCAACTGCTCTATGCTGAGCTACAATCCCCGCCCTCCTTTTACATTTTGGAATTGTGCACTATGTTGCACAAGCTGGTCCCGAAACTCCTCTGTAGCCCAGGCAGGCCTTCAACTTCTGATCCTCCTGCCTCAGTCTCCCAAGTAGCTGGAATGACATGCCTATGCCAGCAAGCCCAGCGTGAATAAGACTTCTGTCTTAGTAAGTATCTAAGGACTCAAGCCATATTGGGAGAACTATGGATGTTGACGCCTAGGAATATATTAGAGTGGTTTTTGAACCTTAAGCATTGCATTTATATTAGAGTTGACCCCAAATGTTGATTTATATTGGCTTATCCTCTGGACTTTGGGTCCCTAAGAATTACATTAGTTTGCTTTATAGCTTCATTGAACCCCCTGCCATCTTCAAACCACTAACTACGGAGGGGATTCCAAGGACAGCATCAGCATGTGCTGTATCCGCCCTCTCTACAGTGCATCGGGGCATCTCAAACACAAGGATGACAGCCCTGAGTTGGGAATTTTGGAGTTTCCTATAATGGCGAGGGGATCCCAGTGCTGAGGGTTCTAGGTTCACACCGTGGTGGTATTGAGGATGATCTCCGGGTCATCGCGGTTGTCTGCTGGTACCACATCTCGAGGAAGTCGGGGAAGAGCAGGGGTGGCAGGCGGCTGGGTCATCATGGCCACCTTCTTGGCCTTGAATAAGAACCTGGAAGTCAGAGGAGAGCCTGCCGTGAGAAGCTGCTCCTGAGCCCAGCCCCGGCACTCCACCACAGACATCATGTCGCCCACATCTGTCCTGGTTAGACCCTCCTTCTAACACTAATAGTCTGCCTCTTGAGGGCAGGGATTCCCAGCTGGGCCAACCCAGTCTGTTCCAGAGGTGCTGTGTGCTGTACTTGTGGATGCTGGGCACATACACTTACAGAGGGTTACCCGGAGCTAAGTGTGGCGGCACACACAGGCACTAGGGAGCACTATGGATGTACTGAGAGCTAAGTGTGGCGGCACACACACAGGCACTAGGGAGCACATGAGACAAGAAACTGGGAGTTCAAGGCCATCCTCACTAGACAGCAAATTCGAGGCCAGACTGGGCTATGCAAGACCCTGTCTCAAAAACAAAACTATATAAACAAAGCAAAATAAAGAGGGTGACCAGAAATATGGGGGTCCTCTTTCACAGTGGGTTCCCTAAATCAACATTTGCCATCTGTGTTTAACTGTCTATCAGTCTGTCTGTCTATCTATCTATCTATCTATCTATCTATCTATCTATCTATGTATCTATCTATCTATCCATCCATCCATGTGTGTGCATACATGTATATTCATGTGGGTGCACATGTGTGCTCATGCATGTGGAGGCCAGAGGACAACCTTGGGTATCCTCAGGAAGTAACACCCATTTTGTTTTGAAAGACAGTGTGTCTTTTTTTCTCTCTCTTTCTTTCTTTTCCTTTGTTTTTTCAAGACAGGGTTGCTTTGTGTAGCCTTGGCTGTCCAAGACAGTGTCTTTTGTTGGCATGGATCGTCGCTGAGTAGGCTAGGCTGGTTGGCCATAGAGCCATAGGCGCCTACCTGTCTACACTTCCCCAGTCCTGGGACTGCAAGCTCCTGCAGCCACTACTGGCATTTTATTGTGGTTTCTGGGGATCGAACTGAAGCCTGTGCTTCAAGGCAAGCACTTTTCTGACTGAGCCAGCTGCCCCAGACCAGCCTGGCTTTCTGTTTCTTTTGTTTAAATTAATGTTGCTTGTTTGTTTTGAGGTAGGGTCTCACTACATAGCCCTGGATGGTCTAGATTCACTATGTGGCTCAGGTTAACAGTTTCGCTTCTGCTGCCCTAAGTGCTGGGATAATAGGTGTGTAACATACTTGGCCTGGGTTTTTGTTTTTTGNTGTGGCTCAGGTTAACAGTTTCGCTTCTGCTGCCCTAAGTGCTGGGATAATAGGTGTGTAACATACTTGGCCTGGGTTTTTGTTTTTTTTTTTTTTTTTTTTTTGTTTGGTTTGTTTTTTTGGTTTTTGGAGACAGAGCTTCCCTGCATAGCCCTGGCTGTCCTGGAACTCACTCTGTAGACTGAACTGGCTTCAAACTCAACAGAGATCTGCCTGCCTCTGCCTTCAGAGTGCTGGGATGCCACCACCTGGCTCACATTTTGCCTGTTCTTGAGGTAGGTTCTTTCTGCATATCCCAGGCTGGCTTTTGAACTTATGATTCTCTTGCCTTCACCTCCCACGTGCTGGAATTATAGGTGAAGCCACCATGCCTTGTTAGCAAATCTTCATCGTGTCCACTGTCTACACACTACACGCTGTGTGGGCTCTTCCAGCAACAGCCGCCTCCGACTGTACTAGATACCACAGCTCTCCACCACCCTAAACAACATCCAAGAGACAGAGTTCTATTGAACTGGAAGTCACTATCATAACAGGGGGAAGTAGATTTTCTTTCAATCCAGTACCTTCTAAAGGCCTTCTTTGAAGTTAGTTCAGTTTTGGCTGTTTGTTGGGGTTTTTTCAAGACAGGGTCTCACTTATGTAATCCTGGCTGGCCCAGAACTCACTACATAGACCAGGCTGTCCTTGAACTCATAGAGATCCACCTCCTTCCACCTCCGGAGTACTAGGGTTAAAGGCGTGTACCACTCCATCTAGCTAACGTTAGTTTTGGGGGTCACACTGGAGACACAGAATGGATCCCAACTTAGAAGGCCACTCTGTGTCCACTGAGGCGTGGTGGGGGTACAGTAAGTTCCAACAGGATAAGGAAGCCCCCATTAGTGTTCATGGCTAATGACATCCATTAAGCACTTTGGGGTCCACCAGACACTCGGGGATAACAGCATCCCCCATGCTGTGTAGCAGTGTTCTCCAGTTTCACACTTTGTGAAAACGACGGCATCACTGGGAAATAACAGCATTCGTGTGAGACAAGATCTCTCTGTGTTCTGACCTCGCTTAGCACACACAGACCCCTCTGGGTGCAATGGAGGCTTCTTAAATTATTGAAGTTGCATATTGGAGATCCCTAAACAGACCCTGAGCCCCATGCTAGCCCCAGTCTAGACTCACCCCCTCTTCTTGTTCTTCTCAGTGGTAGCGTCTTTCTCATTCTCTGCCCTGGTGGGCTGGGCCTCTATCCCACCCTGGGCAGTGCCTCCAGGTGCCCCCTCCTTGGCAGTTCCTTCCTTGCTCCCCTCAGCCTCTCCCCAGCCTCCAGCTGAGCGGCGCAGGTTTTCATAGTCAGTATCAGGCTCTGCCGCCCGGGCCTCATCTTCGGCAGGCGGCTGCAGGCCGGGTGATGCCAGTGGCGTGGCCCCTGCAGTGCAGCGGAAGTGCTGGTGGAACTGGACAGGAAGGCTCAGCCGGAGGAACAGCATCTCCACCAGGCTGTTCTGTGAGCCCCAGGTGCGGTGGGTCAAGCGAAGGCAGGGAGGTGTATCCACAGTGCCGTCCATGCGGGCCACCTTGGGAGAGGAAGGAAGGCAGAAGTTCTGAGCCAGGCTTGTGAACTAGGCCAGGCCTCTGGTCCTAAACATGGTTCCGTGTGAAGTCCCTATTGGGCTCCTGTGTGGAAATTATCAAACGGTAACCTCTCCTCTGGGTGAAGAGGGCTTGGTTGAGGAATGCTATCAGCCTTCTGCCAAGTTCTGAGCCGTTTGAAAAGTAACAGCTTGGTCCAATACTGGCATCACTTAGAGGAATTTTCAGAACCAGAGTAAGGTGCCCACATATGCATTCAATGCATAACTCCATGCAACCACCTGTGTACTCATTCATCAGCCAGCCACTCACCTATGCACCCACCCATGTTCATGCATCATACATACTACGTACATACATACACACATACATATGTCCATAAATACATACGTCCATACATACATACATACATACATACATACATACATACGCCACACACCCATCTGTGCGGCACCATCCTTCCACACATCATCCATCGGTCCATGTATTTGCCACCCATCTGGACATCATCTATCCATACCATCAATATCTCAGGAGCACCCACTGTGTGCCAGGCACTGTTCTAGGAGCTAGAAACACATCAGCAAACACACTGAGGGTCTGCCTTCCTGTGATCCTAAGGGGATCTCTGCAGAGAGCGCAGCTCAGAGGCTCAGAGTTTGGAGGCTCCCCGGAGGAAAGTGTGAGGAAATGTGATGCTCACTAGGAAGGTATGAACACTATAATGGCATCACGATGGATTTCTACAGACTGAACACTCCTGTGTACCCAGCGCCCAAATGGAGAAATGGATCTATTCCTGGGAACCATTTGGCCAGTGTGGCTTAAATAAAGGGTAGGACCCAAAAGAGCCCTGTGTGTGCCATGTGGTCAAGATAGATTCTCAAGGAAGTGTGTGTGTATGTATACACATGTGTGTGTGCGTGTGTGCATGCACATGTGTTGTTGCAGATGGGACCAGGGCCGTGTACATGCTGGACAAATGATGAACCACTGAGTTGCATTCCAGCCCTTGGATTTATGAGATAGGGCCTTGCCATGTAGCCCAGGCTGGCCTCAAACTGGCCTCCTGCTTCAGCCTTCCGAGTGCTAGGTCTCAGGCTGTGCCACCAACCCAGGCTTCTCATAGATTTTCTAGAAATTAATCCGCAGGCAGCAGAAGTGGCGTTGTCTCCTCAAGTACCAAATCCTTACCTGGCCCTGTGTTCTTCACTGTCTGGAGAATTCACCCCAAACTGTGCCTACAAAACCCATTTTTCCCCTCTCTCTCTTTCCCGCCTCTCTCAGGAACTCTCTTCTGCCACTGTTCCCCGACAACAAGACTCCCTCCTGTGACTTCTGTGAAGACACCAGCACTGTCTCTGTGTTACTCCTTTCCGGTAACACACCTCTAACTCTGTCACACCACCCATTAGCCTGGCCTGTTCCAGAACATTCTATGAATGGACTCCCACAGCCTGCGCTCTTTTGTACTTGACTTCTCTCACTCTGCATTGTGTTTGTGAGGTTCGTTCTGGTTTCTTCACTCTCGCTGCTGTGACACCCAGTTGTCCGCACTGACTCTACTCTCTGCAATACCCAGTTGTCCGCACTGACTCTACTCTCTGCAATACCCAGTTGTCCGCACTGACTCTACTGTCTGTGATACCCAGTTGTCCGCACTGACTCTACTGTCTGTGATACCCAGTTGTCCGCACTGACTCTACTCTCTCTGTGACATCCAGTTGTCCGCACTGACTCTACTGTCTCTGCAATACCCAGTTGTCTGCACTGACTCTACTGTCTCTGCAATACTCAGTTGTCCGCACTGACTCTACTGTCTGTGATATCCAGTTGTCCGCACTGATTCTACATACATACAACATATAACACAGCTTGATGCTATGGGAATGGCGGGCAGAGAATCAGCACAGGGTACAGAAAGCTGAGAACACATGGCACAGGGTACAGAAGGCTGAGGACAATAAGCTAGAGCAACGTCCAGGCTGGAGACATGAGCTGGCTCAGCAGTTAAGAACACACTGGCTGCTCTTCCAGAGATCCTGGGTTTCGTTCCCAGCCTCCACATGGCGGCTCACAGACATCTGTAACTCCACTTCCAGGGACTCTATGCCTTCCATAGATACCAGACACACAAGAGGTGCACAGACATTCAGACAGGCAAAACACCCAGACATGGAATAATCAAATTAAAAACAAAAAAGATATAACAACCTCATACAAGGTAGGGCACAACTTAGTTTCTGTGATATTTCTACAGAACACACATACCTATATAATATGAACCTGATTATAATAAAATATCTCCAAAACCCAAATTTAAGGACATTTTGCAAAACCTGTAGTCTTCAGAAATGTCCAAGTCAGGACTGGAGAGATGGCTCTATGGTTAAGAGCACCAACTAATCTTGCAGAGGACACAGGTTCTATTCCCAGCTCCCACACACAGGAGGCTCACAAACATCTGTAACTCTAGCTCCATGGGATCTGACTTCCACAGGTGCCAGGCACACATGGTACAGAGATATACATCCAGACAAAACATTCACACAAATAAAATAAATAAATATTTCAAAAATGTATTTAAAGACATAAATACTAGAAACATCAGGAACATCCTGCACAGAAACCTAACCACTAAACGTAGCACGTGAGTCTGCAGTGGATCCTGGCTCAGAAAAAAACATGGGGGAAATGAGAGTCACAACTGAGAAAATTTAAATATAGGCTGGCTGGGGACTAGGCCACAGTGTGCCAGTGTCTGGTCTCCTCATGGCAACCACTGCCCTGCGTTCTCTCTGACATGCCGTAGCTGTGAAGAGACGCACACCGCAGTGCTTTAGGGTGAAGAGTCACAGTGTCCCTCCTTTCCCTCTCCTTACTCATCCCTGAATTTCTGAGACAGACAGGGTCTCATGTCACCCAGGCTGATCTCGAACTCTCTAAGTAGCCAAAGATGGCCTTGAACTTCTGCCTTCAGCTCCTGAGTTCTAGGACAACAGGACTGTGCCACAGCTGGTTCCACTGGGGTCATTTAATCATGATTTTCTTTGCCCCCATCTCTTGTTTTATAGATGAAGTCGGAAAGTCATTTGCGGAAGCTGTTCTTTAAAAAAAAGGCAACTCTGGGAGCCCATTGTGCGGACAACTCCTTCTACAACATTTGTGCATAGAAGAGAGAGCAACAAGAGAATTGTGAAAAGAAGAATGGAGGGTGGACAGAATTATTGTTATTCTAGGGGGTTGGACATGTATTTCAGCAGTAAGACCCCTGCCTAGAATCCCCCAGTGAGGGGCTGGGGTGTGGCTCAGTGGTAGAGCACCTGCCTAGAATCCCCCAGTGAGGGGCTGGGGCGTGGCTCAGTGGTAGAGCCCCTGCCTAGAATCCCCCAGTGAGGGGCTGGGTGTGGCTCAGTGGTAGAGCACCTGCCTAGCATGTGCAAGGCTCTAGGTTCAATCACTGAAACCACCACAAAAGATAAAAAAGAAGTCATCTAGCATGTGCCATGCCGTGTTGGAGCTTCAGCAGCACAGAATCATCATCATCATCATGCGAATGGGGACCAGTTCTTACCTCATAGTGGGGGTGCTCGAGGGGCACAGGCTCAAACTGAGGAAGGCTCTTGCTAAACCAGGTGGTCACTGGGCGTTGCATGTTAATGGCAAAGGGCTCGAAGCCTTCCTGGAGGCCACAGATGGCAAAAAACCGCAGGGAACTCACATCCTGGCCCAGGTTCAGGTGGCCCACCTGACCAGGCCCCAAGCTGCAGACGGGCAGGAAGCCTGAGGGAAAGGGACAGAAGTGGGGTTAGTGGGCATCCATGGGAAGGAGGCACTACGGGAGATGGGAGAACCAAAGGGGCCTCAGCTCTCACCGTCTCCGATCTCAATGTCGCGAAAGGCTGTTTCCGAGCCTGAGTCGGACATAAGGACTTCGCCATTGAGGGTGAAGATAATGGTGTTCTCCGTGAGATCAATCATGCAGCCAACAACATCTCCTGGCTGCCACGGGCGTCCGAATGGCTCACTGCCCAAATGCCAGCGCTGGCCCTATGAGGAGAGAGCAGGACATACAATGCAGAGACACACAGAGAAAGGGAGACAGAGGAAGCCGGGAGACACATGCAGAAGGTCAGCCACAGAATTCCATCTTCCCACACTTGCATCCAGGAATCTGTCTCTAGTCTCTACCCCATTCCTTCTGCCTGCTTCCTCCTACTGTGCCCATGGCAGGGGCATACAGACCACCAAGGTGGCGCTGCAGGGCTTGGGATGCATATAAGCGAAGGCACAGAAAGAAAACTGGGCCTATGCAAATCCTCCACACACACCCATAGGTTCCCGGAACCAAGAGATAATGGTATGGATGGAGAAGCTTGGTACAGGGCTGGATGGGAAAGGGGATAGGAGAATGGAGAGACTGGTGGATGAAGGAAGAAAGAAACGTGAGATGCACACATAAGTAAATGGGTAGGAAGATGGAGTGGATGGATAAATGGATGGGCAGATGGACGGAGGGATAGACAGAAAGATGGATGCTGCTGGACACAGTGATTCGTGCCTGTAATACCAGTACTCAGGAGCCAGAGGCAGGAGAATTATGAATTTGAGGCAAAATAACAAGTTTCAAGGGTGAATGACAAGATCCTGTATTAAAAAAAAAAAACCTGAGCATGGTGGTGCATGCTTTTAATCCCAGCACTTGGGAAGCAGTAAATAGAACTCTGTGAGTTCAAAGTCAGCTTGGTTTATGTAGTGAGTTCCAGGACAAGCTAACACTACGCAGAAAGACCCTGCCAAAAAAAGAAAAAGAAGAAGAAGAAGAAGGCACAGATGGATGATGGTGAATAGTATGGATGGGAGACAGGGTGAGTGGGTGGATTCGTGGATAAACAGTATGATACATGCATGGATCAAAGAACAATGAGGTACCCCCGGACAAAACAAGAAAGCATAACTAGGAGAAACCACGGGCTGACATAATGGAGCCCAGGGAGGTACCCACTCGGTGCCCATTGAAGACATAGGCCAAATCGTCAGCTCCCAGCTCTACGTCAGGTCGCAGCTCGGGCCTTGCCCAGCCCACTCGCATCTCTCCTGTGGTGACTGCTTCAAACTCAAAGTACCAGCGGCCGCTCTGGACTGCATAGGACTTCTCTGCCCGGAAGATGCGGGCCCGATCCCCACGAGACTGGCTGTCCACCTGACCTACAGAGGAGGCAAGGCAGAGGTGAAGAGGCTGGGCAGGAAGTGGATTAGAGTAGGGTTAGGGTTAGATGTCAAAAGAGAGGAGAGACCGGAAAAACTGAGGGCCTTCACAGTCTCGGGGTTTTTGTTTAGTTTTGAGACAAGGTCTCATTGTGTAGCTCTAGCTGGCCTGTAACTTCCTATAAAGACCAGGCTGGCCTTGAACTCACAAATCTCATCAGTCTCTAACTCCCCGGTGCTGGGAGTAAAGCCGCCATGCCCAGCATCAGTGTTTTGAATGTGTGGCTACTGACGGATTTCCCATGCTCCACAGGGACATACATGAGCAGCACTCAGCGGACTTGGACTTGTCAAGAAAATAAAAGAGGACACGGAGTTGGGAGGAGAAGCATATTGGGGGCGTTAGGGGTGCTGGAGGGGATAGTGAGGTGGGTCTTTTCCTTGTATACATGTATGAAATTCTCAAGAATAAAGGCAAACTATGCTGGGTATGGTGGCCCATGCCTTCACTTCCAGCACTCATAAGACAGAGGCAAGAGCATCTCTGTGAGTTCAAGGCCAACCAGGGCTGCATAGTGAGACCCTGTTTCAAAACAGAAAGAGAAAGGGAAGGAGAAAAAAAAAACAATAAAAAATTGCCCCCCAAAATAAACAAATAAAGGGTCACAAGGAAGATCTGGAGTTCAAGGCCAGCCTCGGCTGTACCTGTTGGAAGCTCACCTGACCTGCCTGGGCTACACAAGACATCTTGAAAATTATTATAATCACAGCCAGGCACACCTATAATTCCAGTACAGGGGGGCTGAGGCAGGAGACTAGCCTGGATTACATAATGAGTACCAGGCTAGCTTCAGTTATTGAGACCCTTCCTCAGAAGACAAACTAACAAAGTGTGCAGAAAAGAGGGAGAGGGAGGGAGAGATTGGGGACAACAGTCAGTCTTAGGGTCAAGGCTTGGCTTGGAATTGGTGAAAGACTGAGTTATGGCTAGGGGTTAGAAATGCAGTCCTTGGTCCCTTGTTTGAGTGGCTTCATGTTATATAGGTATATGCAGGGACTGGGGTTAAAGGTCAAATGTGGAGGTCAGCACTCACTGGGCACATGGCATGGTCCCACAGCTCACCACTGTGGTCCTGGCCCACATATACACTGAGTCAGATCAAGGTCAGTGGTCAGACTGGGGTCAAGATAAGGATGATGGGTAAGGGTCACAAATGAGGGCAAGGGTCAGTGCTTATCAACCTTCTGATCAGTCCACTCAGTGTTAAAGATTGGAAATGTCAACCACTTGAGGCTGACTGGATCAGAGATCAAGGGTCAGGGTTCAAGGTCAAGGTAAGCGCAGCGGTGGAGACAGAGGTCAGCACTCACTGGACTCCTGGTCAGGTGGCTCAATGTTGTAGCCATAGCCCAGCAGGGTGCGCACAGCCTGGCAGAGACTGTCCCGATTGCTACGTTTGGTGGCCTCATCCAGCAGGCGGTAGGGCACGAGGCGTGGGTTTCTGCGTGCAGGGATGTCCTGCACGGCGCTATAGCTCCACCCCTGTGCCACACGGTCTCTCGCCCACACGTTGTGCCCATTCTCTGCCAGCCGATCCACCAGGGTTGTCTGTGCAGGCGTCAGCCTCACGTGGCTCAGGTCTAGCGGTGCCGGTTTGTAGCCATTGCTCATCATATACCTGCAGATAGGAGAGTCCACTGTGTAGGCCTGGCTAGCCTGGGGCTCACTGTGTAGACCAGGCTGGCTTTGAACTCACAGATCTGCCTCCCGAGTACAGGAATTGAAGGTGTGTACCACCTATACTGGGCTGACTGTGGAATCTTGGCCTGTCCCAGGACCCTAAGATCTTTAGCCCTGTTGTTTATTGTGTGTTCATGTGTGTGGGGTGGGGATTGAGTACGCCATAGAGCACTTGGAGGTCACGATTGTGGAGTCAGTTTTCTCCTTCCTCCTTTCTGTGAGTTCCAGGGATTGAACTCAGGTCATCAGGCTTGATGGCAAGAGCCCTTACCTACAGGGCTTGGCGCTACTGGCCTCCACGACCCCCTTCACTTTCTAAAATTTAATGTACTTTTTTAAAAAATTGATTTGTATGTGTGTGTGCTTCTGAGTGAGTGTCTGAGGCCCAAAGAGGATATCCGCTTCCATAGAGCAGGAGTTACAGGTATCTGTGAACCTCCAAGTGGGTGCTGGGAACTGAACCTGGGTCCTCTGGAAGAGCACCCAGTGCTCTGAACCAGCAAGATTTCTTTATCTTGACACAAGGAGTTTTATCTTTGCTCCTTTTGGGGGTCTGTGGTTTCTTTTTGAAGATGGGGTCTCACTATATAGACCAGATGACCCAAAACTCACAGATGCTCTGTCTCAGCCCAGAAATCTGGGATGGTAAGTGTGCACCACGGCACCCAGATTTGGGAATCTTTCCTTTGACCCCGATACCACACTTTGTGACTTCTCACATCTAGCTTTGGGGTTTCTTACTCTTAACAATCACTTGTTTTGTTTTGGTTTCATTTTGTTTTTCAAGACAGGGTTCCTCTGTGTAACAGCAATCACTGTCTGGAACTAGCTCTTGTAGACCAGGCTGGCCTCAAACTCACAGAGATCTGCCTGCCTCTGCCTCCTGAGTGCTGGGATTAAAGGCATGTGCCACCACCGCCCAGCCTGACCAATCACTCTTAAACACCTGGCTTTGAAATCCTTGACCATTGAACTCAGGATTTCTATTCTTTCACTCACCATCCCAGGACTGACTACTCATAATTCCAGCAACCTCTGGCTCTCGCCTTCCACCTCTGACCTTGGACTCCACCTTAGATTTCTCAGGGCCGCTCCTGACCCTGCCTTCCTGGTTCAGTCTCTTTCCGGAACTCCTAATTTTTCATCCTCAACTTACTTCTGACCCTGACCCCTGACCCTACAGACTGCACCCTAACCCTTGAACCGTATGACCTTACCCCACCACATGGCTCTGTGGTCTCTTTAGACCTCCCCGTGAAGCCTTTCCCCAGGCAGGCCCACCCACACTCACGTCTTGGGGAGTTTTGTCTTCTTCAGGTTGTCTTCAGCCTTCTCGTCAGCCATGCCCACATGGCAGCCCAGGGCCAGCAGAGTCCTGAGCAGGGGAATGAACAAAAGGTCACAGCCCACAGAGCTTCCTGCCCCATCACCTGTCTCTCTCTGGGTCTCTCTGGGTCTTTCTTTGACTGCTGTGGTGACAGAATGT
Source organism: Alexandromys fortis (assembly GCF_014885135.2). Lineage (NCBI taxonomy): Eukaryota > Metazoa > Chordata > Mammalia > Rodentia > Cricetidae > Alexandromys > Alexandromys fortis. The sequence goes on from NW_026068048.1 coordinate 896,885, forward strand.
CCTCTCTTTGGGTCTCACTGTATTTCTTCATCTCTACATCTCTTTGGCTAGAGTCAGATTTTCCTGACTGCATCTTTCTCTGTCCCTTTCCATGTCTATCTGTCCTTTGCTGTGTCTCCCCCACTCCCCTCCCACTACTTGTGCGAGTGTCTTACTGAGTCACCAGGCTAGTCTACATCCCCAAGGCTCAGCCTCTCAAGGATCTGGGATGATGGACCACACATCACCACACCTGCCTTTCTCCTTCCCTTCTCTGTGATCCCGTCGGTGCACACCTTTGCATGAGCACGTATGTGTACACGTGTGTGTGTGTGTAGAGGCCACAGGTTGACGTCAGATGTCTTCCTCTCTACCTTATTTTTGAGTCAAGATCTCTCACTTAGAGTCAACCAACCGGGTTCACAGGCCGGTCATTGAGCTGCCAGGCTCCTCCCCAGGGCTGGTACCACTCGTGGCTTTTTATATGGGAGATCTAAGCTCAGGGCCTCATGCTTGTGCCCCAAGCCCTCTACTGACTGAACATCTCTCCAGCCCCCTCATATTTTTTGTTATGTATTTAGGCTGTACCACAGATGGATTCCAGGACCATATGCATGCCAAAAGAGCACACCCCCAGCCCTGCACTGGTGGATTCCAGGCAAGCACCCCACCACTGACCCACACCCCAGGCCCCCTGGCTCCGTGTCCCCTCCTGGCCATCAGTCATTCCCACACTCTGATTCCCTGAGCCCTCTCACTTGAGCGTCTCCCCTGACATCTGTAAGTTGTAATTCCGCTCGGGTTCTGGTAAGCTGTGGAAATCCACAAGGCATGGATGCAGCCTCTTGTTGTCATCTCGAACCTAGAGAAACACTGGGGTCAATCTTCGGGCTCCCCTTCATCCCCGACTCCTAGATGCTGACCCATTGATCTCCCACCTATACTTCTGACACTTGCAGCCCAAAGACTCCTTGGTACCCTCGAGTCCCAGGGACTGATCCTCCCAACCACTCTCGCTCGTCCCTCTCAGGGTCTAGGCTCACCGGACCATAGGTCCATCCCTGTTCAATGCGGGTCAGTGCCCAGAGTTCATGAATGTTCTCCGCCAGCTTCTCCCGAATCCGCTCCAGGTGAGGAGGCAAGACGATCTGGGGGTAGGGGGACATTTGTGAGATCCTATTGCACCTCCACTGGGACCTCTTTTCCCAATAATGTGAGTCTTAGCTCACTCTTCCCCCAGCAGTGCTACTCCAAAGCCCTGTTCCCATGCCACGCCTCGATTAGAAAAGTAATGTCCAGAGGAGCAAGGATGTAGCACCAATCAAAGTTAAGGGGCACCTGGGGACAACCATGTGACCCTGTGCATGGGGAACCCCTTGAAGACAGAGTTTGGGCTGCTCCAGTCCATTGAACTTCCAGTACCACCCAGCCAGAGCTAGAGTCAGATCAGCCAGAAAACACTGCGGAATGAGCAGCTATTTCCTTCTCTCTATAAAGACAGTGATGAGAATCTTAACACGAGTCCTACACACACTGGTGAGACTGAAACCCAGAGCTTCAGACACCAGGCAGTTGCCCTACACTGCTAAACCATACCATAGCCCCTCACTGGGGATTCTAGGCAGGGGCTCTACCACTGAGCCACACCCCCAGCCCCTCATTGGGGGATTCTAGGTCGTGGCTTTACCACTGAGTTCCTGCCTCCAAGTTCTTGCCTTGAAGTCTTGCCCTGACTTCTCTCACTGAGGGACTATAATGTAGAAGTGTAAACTAAAATAAACCCTTTCCTTCCCAAGTTGCTTTCAGTTAGTGTTTTATTACAATAATAGAAACCTAAAACATACACACACACACACACACACATATTTGGTTTTTCAAGACAGGGTTTCTCTGTAGCTTTGGAGCTTGTCCTGGAACTAGCTCTTGTAGACCAGGCTGGCCTCAAACTCACAGAGATCCTCCTGCCTCTGCCTCCTGAGTGTTGTGATTAAAGTCCTGGTGGCCACCACCACCCAGCCAAATAAATAATTCTTTAAATAAGTGTCTAGAAGAAAGAATACCCTTGTAGAGCAGGCCATACCTGGATGGTATCCACAGGGCAGGGCACAAAGTCCAAGTGTGAGAGGCAGCGACTGGGGCCCACCAGGTGGGGTCCCCGAGGTCCTTCCCGACGGTACTCTTTGATGGGTTGGAGATGGAGTCGCTCCCGAGGGAGCACAGCTTCATGGCATGGAGCATAGCCGGGTGGGGGCAGGAACTTGAACTCACCATGGCGGCCACCAAGGAGGAATCGCACTCTGGGAGAGGAGAACGGGCATCATGGGGGGACGAAGGGGAGAGCTTGCAGTTAGTGGGGAATGTGGGAGCAACACCGGGGTCAGCGGAGCGCTCTCGGAGAATGTGCAGGCCCTGAGCCGTCTTGGGTCTCCCTAGGACCACAGAGGTCGTTTAGGAGTCATCTAAATTCCACCATAATTACAAAATAAACAGGATTCCCATTGACTGGGAATTCAGAGAGCTGAGGGTGCCTGGAAAGTTCTGGGTCTGTGAAGGTTCTTTGGAGTATGTGGTGATGGGGGAGCCACTGGGCAAGTCTGAGCTTATTAGTCCATGGCTGGCACTCTGAGGCCACTGGGATGTCAAACAGGATCTTAGACCACAATCAAATCCTAAAGTCACTGGAAGAGTCTGAGGTCGTTGGGGGGTTACTAGAAGGGTCCTGGGTCATTGAGATGTTACCGTGACAATCTGGAGTCTTTATAAAGTTATTGTGAAATTCTAGGGTTACTTGGAGGTCCCTGGGAGGATACAGGAATCGGAGATCACTGGGGTCACACTGAGGTCACGGAGACCTTCATGTAGGGGTTCTGACCACCAATCAGTCACGAAGCTGGCTGCTCTGTCCCTGCCTTTTGATGGGAGAAGCCAAGTAAAGTGCGTTCCCAGTGCTGGGCCACACGGGGGGGGGGGGGGCAGGGCCGGGTTCTCACTTGATGCCAGCTGAGAAGCTCACGACAGGGAAGAACAGCCCATCCAGGTTGAAGGATTCGAAGACGCCCTGCACGGGGCAGCCATTGATACGGAAGGAAATGGACGGCACACTGAGGTCCAGGCAGCAGCTGACCACATCCTCTGGGGCCAGCAGGTGCTGTCCTGGAGAAGTCACGGGGCGTGCCACATGCCCTACAACCAGTCATCAGAAAAGGGTCAAGGGTCGAAGGTTCCACAAAAGCAGTTTCGCTGGGACACGGGGTGACTGTTAAGGGGTCCTGTGGGGACTTGGCATTAGAATCTGTAGGAGCAAAGGTGCTCGTGGGTAGTCCTAAAATTAAGAGCTGATGTCACGGTTCCTAAGACATATACAATAAGGTGTTAGTCTTCCTAGAGTTCGAATTCTGGAAACATTGAGACCATAAATCAAAGGTCAGAGGTCATAAATCAGGGCAGTCTCCTATGATTGCCCCTGTGGGATCAGAATTTTGAAGCTAAGAAGAAACAGGTAAAGGCCAGAATTCTGAAAGTTCTAGGGCTAGGGTCAAATGAGAGGTTAGGGGTCAAAAGTTTTCTTCTTCTGGGAGTCAGGATTCTTTTATTATTTCTATTGTTGTTGTTGTTGGGTTTTAGAGACAGGGTTTCTCTGTGTAACAGCCATGGCTGTCCTAGAATTTGCTCTGCAGACCATGCAGGCGCTTAAACCCCAAGGTGTGTCACCAGGATCTTGGGAATTCCGGGGCCAGTGATCAGCTATGAGAATCCTCTAGGAGGTATAGATACCTGTCCAGAGATGAAGCCCGTCAAAGCCATAGGAATAGAGGTCATCGCCGACCCCATTGCCGCCCCAGCCCTCGCCGCCTCCAGGGTAAGGGCTATAGCCCTCGCTGAGGGCCCAGCCCACCCGCAGGTGAGTGGCCTGCGCTGTCAGAAATGGAGCCACCTCATCCACCATTACTTCAAAGTACCATTTGCCATACTGCGTAGAGCCCTCTGCTCGGCCCACAAAGATGTTGGGGCGGATGCTGCAGGAGAAATGGAGAGGAGACCCAGATGTGGGGAAGGAAAGAGAGACAGAGGGACATCAAAGGATAGAGGGACTGCAGTGATAGCTAAGAACACTGGCTGCTTCAGCAGAGGACCTGGGTTCGAGCCTGCGGTCAGGACTGGGGGTCAAAGCTAAGGTTAAAAGACCCACCTGGTGACGTAGTTGATGAGGTTTGTCTGCAGGAGAAGTTCTCGGCCGGGGAGCAAGTTCTCAGTAATGAGATCTTGGTTGGAGCGCACGGCCACACCATTGCACACACACAGTGAGCACAGCACGTCCAGGACCTGGAAGTCAAGTTCAGAGGTCAAGGAGAGTGAGGCTAGCCGGGCTGGTGGGGCACACTTTTAATCCCAGCACACATGGGCACAGACAAGTGGATCTCCGTGAGTTCAAGGCCAGCCTGGTCTACACAGTGAATTCCTGGACAGCCAGGGCACACAGTGAGTGAGACCCTGTCTGAAAACTGAAAATTAAAAAAGGAGAGGAGGGGGAACCAGAGTGGGAGGCTCTGGGAAGACCGCAGAAGAAAGGCAGGAGGCAAGGCTAGTGTATGATAGCTCCAGCTAGAATATGGAGAACCTGCTTGAGAGGGTGAGGAGAGGAAGGTCGAAGATCAAAGAGGAAGGTGGGGCAGGAGGCTGGTGTGGTCCTTGTGGGTTGGGATAAGGCATCGTTAAGTGCAAGAAATTAGAGACTGGGGGGGGGTAGTGAAGGAAGGGGTCAAAGGGCAGAGTGGAAGATCAACCAGAGCCTCAGGAGTCAAGGTGAGATTCTGGATTAGCAGGGGCTCTAAACTTCGGCCTTTATGGGCCAGGTGGGGATGTAAAGGTATGAACTGGTTTGAAATTGTACAGCGGGCACTGACAGAACCTGTAGCAAACTGTAAAGTCGATCTGCCACCCACAGTGACTGTAAAGTGCATTTCAGAGATTCACCTAAGTAGATCTGCAGCCCAGAATCCACTGAAGAGCCACGAATTTGAGAGCCTCCGCTTGGGATGGAAGTGCATTACAAAGTTCAGTAAAAGACAAGGTTAAAGGAAGGAGTCCTGGGGCCGCAGGGGAGAGGTCAGGGTTGAAGGACCCACCTTGTGGTTCCTCCCATGCTTGTCCAGGAGGGAGATGATGGACTTGATGTGGTTCTCCTGGATGATGTTCAGAACCTCGGGACTCTCAATCAGGACACAATACAGCACCTCCAGTATGCCTGCCGGGCGCCCACGGAAGAGGTGACGGGGAATGGCCTTTCCTCCCCACCCTTCCCACCCCCCTCTCCTGGGCTCTCCTACCAGATGAGGCCTCCAGGCGATCCAGCTTGCTAACCAGCCAATCCAAGTTTGTGGAGAAGAGGGCGCAGTTGGTGCGATTGCCACGGATCAGAGAGGCTGTAGGGGGCACAAGGGGGAGATCTGTTAGAACAGGGGTCTGGGTGCTCCTGGGGGAGTCAGCTCTGAGTCCCCTCACCTAGGAGTTCATAGAGCAGGTTCACAATCTCTTTCCAAGATTCAGCTGCCTCCTCCCCGGCAAATTCGGCAAAGTGGGCAGCAGTGGTGTAGACATTGAGGCGGTCAATGCAATTCAGGACCAGGGAGAGCATCCCCTGGGGGGGAAAGAAACGGAGGAGTTCCAGACCCACACTTTGTCTTTTCTAGACTTACTACATCATATTCCTGCACTAGGTAATGGTTGTGTTCCCAGAGGTAACCCAGTTTCTTTGCTTGTTTGTTTGGTTTGGTTTTTTGAGACAGGATTTCTCTGTAGCTTTGGATCCTATCCTGAAACTCACTCTGTAGACCAGACTGGCCTCAAACTCACAGAGATCCACTTGTCTCTCCCTCCGGAGTGCAGGGATTAAAGTTGTGCGCCTCCACGCCCGTCGTGACACAGCTTCTTCAGTTCCGTGTCCCCATTCAGTCTTATCACCCCCTCTCCTTCCTGACTCATCAAACCTGTTCCTGGGCTCTGTGCCTCAGTCTCCAATATAATATGCCCTTATTAATATTAAGACTGAATTTGTGCTTCTATGATCTACAGCATTTTTCTCCATTTTACTTAGTTCCAGACACCCCACTCTTGGTTTCAGTTTGGACCAGTTCACTTTTACCACCTACCATAAGAGATATTTTTTTACTCTCTCCCCTCTGACATTTTAATGATTTTTCTTCTTTTTTTATATTTATTTATTTATTTATTATGTATACGATATTCTGTCTGTGTGTATGCCTGCAGGCCAGAAGAGGGCACCAAACCTCATTACAGATGGTTGTGAGCCACCATGTGGTTGCTGGGAATTGAACTCAGGACCTTTGGAAGAGCAGGCAATGCTCCTAACCGCTGAGCCATCTCTCAGCATTTATTCAATTATTTATTTATTTATTTATTTATTATGTATATGATATTCTGTCTGTGTGTATGCCTGCAGGCCAGAAGAGGGCACCAAACCTCATTACAGATGGTTGTGAGCCACCATGTGGTTGCTGGGAATTGAACTCAGGACCTTTGGAAGAGCAGGCAATGCTCCTAACCGCTGAGCCATCTCTCCAGCTCATGGTTGTTTTTTTTTTTTCTTTACTGTGATTTATTTTTATTTATTTATTTATTTTTGGAGACAGGATCTCATTTTGTAGCTTTGGCTGGCCTGGAACTCACCAAATTGACCTCAGACTTATACAGACCCACCTGCCTCTATCAGCAGAATTCTTATGTTAAAGGTGTACACCAACATGCCCAGCTCTTCTGAATCTTATAAGTTTATATATTGTATAAATGGTTTGCCTATTGCATGTGTGTGTTCCATGTCTATGCCTGGTGCCATGTCTATGCCTGGTCAGAAGAGGAAATTGGATCCCCTGGAACTGGAGTTACAGAGAGTTGTAATCTGCTGTGTAGGTGCTAGGAACTGAACCCAAGTCCTCTGAAAGAGAGCATGTGCCCTTAACCACGGAGCCATCTCTCCAGTCCCTATTCTGAGTATTGTGTGTGTGTCTGTGTGTTTGTGCGTGTGTGTGTGTGTGTGTGTGTAGATGACCATGAATATGTATGCATCTGTGTGTGTTCATGGAGGCCAAAGAACAACTTCTACCTCCTTTGAGACAGGGTTTCTCATTTGCCTGAAGGTCACCAATGAGGCTACACTGGCTGGCCGTCAAGCCTTGGGGATCTGCCTGTCTCTGCCTCCCTAGGGCTGGGACTACAAGGACCTACCACCATGCCTGGCATTTTTATCAGGTGGGTTCTAAGAACCTAACTCAGTTTCTCATGCACTTTAACTGGCTGAGCTCTCTCTTCGGTCCTTTGGTGAATTCTAACACACACGCAGAAAAGTAAGTAAAGCATAGACAATTAATTCTCATCACTCACAGCAGTGGTCTGTAAAATCATATGAACAATGACTTATCAACAACTGAATCACCACTCATGGCAAAAGTGCAGGGGAGGCAAGGGAATGCCTGGATAGATGTAGTTTTGTTTATCTATTTGAAACGGTCTCATTCTGTAGTTCAGGCTGTCCCGGAACTGGTGGCAATCCTCATGTCAGCCTCGCCAGTGCTGGTGTCACAGGTGTGAGCCGCCACACCTCACTCATTATAATCTTTTTTGAAAGAGGATCTTTTTTGTGTAAACCAGGTTGGACTTGGTACTTACTAGGTGGGGCAGGCTGGATTTGAACTTGTGGCAATTCCTCTATCTCTGCCTCCCAAATCCCAGAGAGTCACCACCCCTGCCTTAAAGTGTTTATTTTCGGAGCTGGAGAGATGGGTCAATGGTTTTGAGAACTGGTTGCTCTTCCAGAAGACCCAGGTTCAATTCCCAGCACCAACATGGGTGCTCACACCTGTCTATAACTCCAGCTCCTGGGTTTCTGACACAGACACACATGCAGGTAAAATACCAATGAACAGAAAATAATTTTTTTTTAATTTTTAAAATATGGAGTCATGAGACCAGCAGTGGAGGCGCACACCTTTAATCCCAGCACTTGGGAGACAGAGGTAGGCAGATCTCTGTGAGTTTGAAGTCAGCCCGATCTACAGACTGAGTTCCAGCACAGCCTGGGCTATGTCTCGAACAACCAAACTAAAAAAGATGGAGTCATAGCTGGAGATGTACTCAGTTGGTAATGTGAATTTAGTGTGGATGTGGTTGGTCCCCAGCACCACATTAGGTGAACATGGTGCACACTTGTCCAGCAACTGGGATGTGGGAGCAGAAGGAACAGGGCATCCTGTGGTTAGCCAAGAGCAAGAGGAAGAGAAAGAATATATTTACTATGTGGCCCAGGCTAGCCCCAAACTCCTGGGCTCAAATGACTTTCTTAACCTTCCCACATAGTGGAAACTATGGGCATGAGCTGTTGTGATCAGCTTCTGTGTTTTTTTTTAAGGGTTGTTTTATTTTCTTGAACTAACTTACTTTCTTTCTTTCTTTCTTTCTTTCTTTCTTTCTTTCTTTCTTTCTTTCTTCAGTATCCTGGCTGTAGGCCAGAAGAGGGCACCAGATCTCATTATAGGTGGTTGTGAGCCACCATGTGGTTGCTGGGAATTGAACTCAGGACCTCTGGAAGAACAGTCAGTGCTCTTAACCGCTGAGCCATCTCTCCAGCCCCTGTGATCAGCTTCTGAATACAATATTTTTATCAATGAGTTGGTGTATAACCTTGTTTTATTCATGTTTCTAGAAAAAGAAACACATTCATGATATAGTGTTTTATTGAGAAATATTAAATTCACAGCTGACAACATCATATTAACACCTGAACGAAACTTATCTTTCCTGTACTTAAAAATTACAAATAGAGCCAGGTGGTGGTGGCTCACACCTTTAAACCCAGCACTTGGGAGGCAGAGGCACAGATCAACACAGAGAAACTCTGTATTGAGGGAAGAAAAAAAGAGAGATCCAGATGGTACCTGAAAGTCATTAATTTTGTTTGCATTTTGAGACTCTGTGTGTGTGTGTTTGTGTGTGTGATACATATTTGTTTGTGTGCAGGTGTGCGTTTTTGCTCCTGTGGAGACTAGAGGTCAACTTCAAGAGATTTTTGTTTTTGTTTTTGGCTTCTTGTTTGTTTTCCAGATAGAGTTTTTCTGTGTAGCCCTGGCTGTCCTGGAACTCACTCCGTAGACCAATCTAGTGTCAAACTCAGAGATTATCCTGCCTCTGCCTCCAAAGTGCTGGGATTAAAGATGTGCACCACAATCACCTGGCAACTTCTGGGGTCTTCTATGATGACTTGTCATCTTGGCTTTTTGTTTTAAGGGCTGGGTCTTATTACATAGGTCTGGCTGGCCTGAAACTTGCTGTGATGTAGGATGCCCTTCTGTATATGTTTTGCTTTTATTAACTAATGAATAAAGCTGTTTGGGCCAATGGCTTAGCAGAATAAAGTCTGGCGGGAAATCTAAACAGAGAGTAGGCGGAGTCAGGGAGACGCCATGTAGTTGCCGAAGGAGAAAGACACCTGACCACCAGAGCATTACAAGAATCTTACTGGTAAGCCACAGCCTCATTGCAATGCACAGATTAATAGAAATAAATTAATTTAAGATGTAAGAGTTAGTTAATAACAAGCCTGAGATAACAGGTCAAACAGTGTTGCAATTAATATAGTTTCTGTGTGATTATTGGGGTCTGGGCAGCCGGGAACAAATGAGCAGTCTCCATTTACAAGGCTGGCCTTGAATTTACAGAGATCCTCCTGCTTCTGCCTTCCTAGTACTGGAATTAAACATGTTTATCATCACACTCAACTGTCCTGTTTTTTTTTCTAAAGATTTACTTTATCATTTTTAAATCTATATACTGTAAGGGTGTGAGGCATCGGATCCCTCTGGAAACGGAGTTAAGGTGTTTTTGAGCCACCGGCTATGGGTTCTGGACACTGAACTTGGGTCCTGATAGAGCAGTACCTGCTCTTAAACACTGAGCCATCGCTCCAGCCCCCACCTTATTTTTTGAGGCAGGGTCTCTCACTGAACCCGCCTATCTGTATTGAACTCTAAGCGCCCTGCATACACTGTACTAATCCCACCCTGGTGGTAGTTTTGCTATTGTTACTGTGGTCCTCCTTCTTCCTCATCCAGGAGGCGGGGCCAGGCTATGCCTGAGAATAGACACATTCCCCGCGACTGAAAAGGCAGCAGAGTGCTGACCTCAGTCCAGGCATCTCAGCTCAGGTGAGCACCCCACACCTCTTCCCTTCTTGTTCTAAGAGATGGCAAGTCCCTCACTCCAATAATCTCCTCCCAGATGTACCAAAATCACCCTGTGTCCCCGATCCTACACCCCACTCTAGTTCTGCCCTCTCACCCAGGTCTGGATCCTACACACAGAAGCAGAAGCAGAAAGCCCCATCTGTGGAGCCTCTGAATCAACCCCTGCTCAGGTTATCTAATCTGGACTTTCAGTTTCACATGGCACCGCCCCTTGCCCCCCTCATTCCCGCCCTCCCTCAAGGCCCCCCCCCCTCATCAACACTGCCCCCTCCTTGAGGCCCAACTCATCACTATCCTACAGGCCCCGCCCTCTCTCGAGCTCCTCCCTAGACCCCGCCCCTCCTTAAATCCCAGGCACTGAGAATTGTATGGCCCCTCGCCTCCCCACACCCCCGGCCAAACCCCGCCCCCTCGGGCCCCGCCCTCCACGCCTGGCTTCACCTCCTCCTGGAAGAGGCTCTGTCGGTTGCGCAGGCTGCGGAGCTTGGTCTGCTTCTCCTCATGCTGCAGCTCCTCCGAAGGCGGCTCGAAGTAGCCGATGAGGTCCTGTAGGCTCAGGATGACGCCCTCGATGGGCAGTGCTGACCCAGCCGGTGGCCCCGAGCCCCGTGGCTTCCCACTGAAGCTATCAAGACCTCTGTGGGGACCACAGTGCTCAGGCAGGGTTGTTAGCACCACCCCATCCCACGCTGGACTCCCACAGGCTTCGGTTTTATGGAGGACAGAGAAACAGAAGAAAAGCCTTGGCCCAAGGTCACACAGAACCAATGACATTGCTGGGATGGGCATGGGCTCCTGTGTAGCAGGCACAAGGGATCCTGGAAGTAGTCAGGCCCGGAGAGAGCCAGTCAAGAGTCTTGGTGCTAGTGTGAAAGTTAGAATGTAAGGTCAAAGGTCATGGGTGTTCAGGTCGGATGTGCGGAGGTCTCTTCGAGAGGGATTGTGACATTTCTCAGGTACACACGTGTGTACGGGGAGCTAGGAGACGGTGGGCAGGCTTACTTTATGAACTGGTTGTACAGGCCCGCCGTGCTGTATATCATGCGGGCAGCCTGGGACTCCTCCTGCTGACATCGGGTCAGTGACAGTGCATCATCCATGTGACCTTCCTGGTGCAGCATGGCCTGGGTGTGCACACGCAGAGGTCAGGAAAGGTTGACACCTGATCCTTAGGGTGCTGGGGATGGAATCTAGGGCTTCATGCATGCTAGGCAAGCCCTGTGTAACTGAGCTACAGCCCCGGCCCTTCCCTTTTGGGTCTTTTGAAACAGGGTTTCACTATGTGGTCCAAGCTGACCTCAAACTCAAACTCACAGTCGTCCCTCTTCCCACCCACCTCAGCCTCTTGAGCGCTAGGGTAACTGGTGAGAACCACCAGACCCAGCCAATAATTTAGGAATGTTATTTTCAGCTTGTTATTATTTGGAAGATTTTTATAGGTAGTGGATGTGTGTATACACAAGTGTGGTAGTCAAGACAACCTGAAGGAGGCAGCTCCCCCCTTCCACCATGGAGCTCTAGGGGTCAAAGTAAAGGCCTCAGCTTGGCAGCAAAAACTTTTTACTCACTGAGCCACCTTGCTGGCCCTTGTTTGTTTTCTCTCTGTGTGGATGGCTTCCTAGTTTTCAATTTCTGTGTGTCTTTATCTCTGCTTTTCTTTCTCTCTTTCTACACACACACACATACACGTACACATACACAGTGCACACACACACCATACACACACCACACATACACACACACCATACACATTTACACACACACGTGCACACACACTACACACACACGCACACACATGCATGCACACACCACATGCATGCACACACCACACACACCCCCACACACATACGCACTCACACACACACCACACACATGCATGCGCACACACACCACACACGCACACACGCACGCATACGCACTCACACACACACACCACACACATGCATGCGCACACCACACGCATGCACACCCCACACCCACACCCACACGCACGCACGCACACACACATACGCACTCACACACACACCCCCACACACATGCACACACACACACGCACTCACACACACACCACACACATGCATGCGCACACACACCACACACGCACCTCTTTTATCTCCCTGTCTATCTCATTCTCAGGCTCCCAAATGCTGGGTAATGAACCAGCCCTGCCCAGCCCCTGCTCACACTCACACTCCTTCCAGGAGCCCACCTTCTTCTTGAGCACTCCGAGCCTCAGGGCCTTGGGGTCTGGGGCAGCATAGGTGAGCCACAGGCCTGAGGCCACATGTTGCACAAAGCAGAGCGACTCTCCATACTTGATCTCAGGGGGCCCCATGCCCTCCACATCTCTCTTGGGGGCCACATCCAGCTTCTCCTGCAGGAACAAGGGACAGACATCAGCCTCCTATGCCGGGTGCTGTGGAAGACCCCAAGCAAGAGTCCTCATCCAGGAGGCTAGAGTGAGACCCAGGGTTGCAGATGAGGAAGGGCACCTCGCCCCCTACACATACACAAGTGTAAGCGTGTGCTCACACACACACACACACACACACACACACACCAACCTTGGAGATTCGGAAGCAAAAGGAAGTGGCCTTGGTGTGGGCCTTGCTGGCATCAACCACCACAAGGCCTTGGTCTTCGGTGAGAGCAAGGTACCGTCCTGTTGTCACGTGCCTGATTCGAAGTGGCTGGCCCCAGCGGAGGTGGCTTCCACTCCAGCTGTGGAAGGTGACAGTGGGGAGAATCAGGGGACCCCTCCCTAGTAGTGAGAATCAGGGGACTCCTCTATAGTAGTGAGAATCAGGGGAATCCTTCATAGTAGCCATTAACATCATAGTCTTGGTTTAAAACCCCTCAATCATCTCCCTTCCAGGGTTCCCAAGATCTTTTCTGGGGCCCTTCAATCTTTCTTAGAACTCTCTCCTCCCTGTTCAGCAGCTCCAGTCCTCTGGTAGATTCCTGAACCTTCCTCAGAGCTCCCCAGCTGTCTCCAGGGCCTGGCTCAAGCTTTCTAGATGCAAACTTTCACTCAGAGCCCCTATCTCTCCCTCAGGAACCTCCCACCTTCCCCAAGGGTTCCAGGATCCCTGAGGACCCAAATCTCTCTCAGGCTCTCTAGGCTGTCCCTCCCAAAACCTTCAAGTGTCTTCCTCAGATAACCCTCAAGACCCTTTCCCCCTCTCGGGCCCCAAGGAGCCCCCCACCGCACCTGATTCTCAGTGGCTCCAGCCTCCAAAGGGAGCGGGCGTGAGTGCACACAGGCCCTCCCTCATAGTACACAAGTCTAGGGTTAGAAGAGAGGACAAAGTCAGGAAGGCCGACTCCAGTCCCCAACCCTGTGGCTAACAGCCCATCTGGGAAAGGCTTGGCCCGCAGCCTGTTGGACTACTGGAAGTGGTAGGGTCCTTGGGAGGGGGCCCAGTGGAAAGAAGCTAGGTCACTGAAATATTAGAATCTTGGCCCTTCCACTTTCCTTAGTGTGTCTTCAAATACCACAAGGTGAAACCAGCCTCTGCCACATACTGTCACCGTGATACACTGTGCCACCAAGGACCGGAAGTATCAGGGCCAAGGAATCATAGATTGCAACCATGAGCCAAAAGAATCTTTCACTAAAGTTGATTTTGTTAGGTTTTTTTTGGGGGGGGGGATTGAGACAGGATTTCTCTGTAACTTTGGAGCCTGTCCTGGCACTCACTCTGTAGACCAGGCTGGCCTCGAACTCACAAAGATCCACCTGCCTCTGCCTGGGATTAAAGGCGTGCGCTACCACCGCCTGACCTGTCTCAGGTATTTCATTATAGCAACAGAAAGCTAAAAAGCACAGAGTGCCCAACCAATGTTTTCTTCCCACCCACACCCCTGGACCCTAAGGTCTCCTTGTCCCAAGCCAGACCTGCGCTGGTCATCACTGTCCGAAGGGGAAATGGTCAGACATTCATCCATGTGTCCATGAAAGAGGCGGAGGACATGGCCTCCAGTCACAAAACCTGAGGAAGATCAAGGAAGGGTAGTTGCTGTGAGGCAGGACTCGCAGATATATCTGGAAGTCAGTGTGGAGTCTAGGGTTCCTTTATCTTCCCTATGGAGGTGAAGCTGGACTAGGGAGCAGTGTTGATAATCTGTGGTTTAGCCCATGTTTAAGATCTAAAAAGTGGGGATGTGAGATTTGGGATCAGAGGTCAGAGGCCAACCCATAAGGATCTGGACATGCTGGGATAAGGTTGGGAGACTTAGAGTCATGACTTAAGGGTTTGGATTTGGCCTTTTGAGACTGAGGTCAGATTGTGTGGTAAGGGGTCCAGAGCTCCCTGCTCTTGGGCTCCATGTTCCTAGGCAGAGGTTAGGGTTAGGAGGTGTGACGTTCGGCTCTGAGGCTAGAGTTGGCAGTTAGGACCTCAATTCTGAGTATTGGTTTGGGGGATCTTGGGTTGACATACGAGGTCAGGCTTTGGGGTTACAATCTGAGTTTGAGACCCTGAGCTCAGAGTACGAATCTGGAAAGACCTGAGCTTTGTAGTAAAATAATGAAGGTGCTGGAGAGATGGCTTCACAGTTGAGAGCACTAGCCGCCATTGCAGAAAACCCGCGTCCTGTTCCGAATGCCCACACAGCAGCTCAGAACTGTATCTGTGCAAACTCAGTTTCAGCGGATCCAACACGCTCTTCTGGCCTCCGCAGGCACCAGACACACACATGTGCACAGACACAAATGTATGCAAGACATTCATACACATAAAATAAAAATAAATAAATAAATAAATAAATAAATAATTTTTTCAGAGTGTTTTTAAAAGTTGGTGGGCCTGGATTTCGGGGCTTGGGTCTCAGTGGTTTAAATCACAGCTTGGTTCTTTGGTTAAAGGACCCTGAAGTTAGAGTCAAAACTAAGGGTTCTGCCATCTTACTACAGGATCCGAGACTGAAATCGGCAGGCTTCGAGGCTTGATTTATTTTTCTTCATTTGTTTTGGGGAGAATTTGCATGTGTGGTTTTGTGGGGATTCCCCCCTTTGTTTAGTTGGTGCTGTGTGCGAACGTGTCCGTGTTTATGTGTGTGCACTTCTGTCTGCAGGTGCTCAGGCACATGTGTGCGAATGTGTGTGGAGGCCAGAGGTCAGCACTGGGTGTCTTTCTGTCACTCTCCACTTTATTGGGGGGGAAGGGGCAGGAAGGAGTCTCATGGAACCGGAGCTCACTGACCCAGCTCAACTGGCTCTCTAGGGAACCCCACGGGTCCTCTGGTCCTCCCAGCACTGGGATTACATGGGGTGACCCTGAACCCGGCTTTAACACAGGGGATGGGGGTGGGACGTAAGTCCTACTTCACCAGCTGAGCTCTCTCCCAACCCCGGGGTTTTGTTGTTTGTCTGTGTGTTGTTTGTTATGTGTATTGGTGTTTTGCCTGTGTGAAACATCTTGCACCACTGGTGGGCCCGGTGTCCCAGGAGGTCAGAAGATGGTGTCGGATCCCCTGGAAATGCAATTATAGATGGTTGTGAGCCACCATGTGGGAGCTGGGAATCAGATCCAGGTCATCTGTAAAGAATGGCCAGTGTTCTTAACTGCAGAGGCGTCACTTCGGCCCCGTTTTCTGTTTTGTTTGTTTGTTTATTTGTATGAATGCTGTGAGCTCGAATTTTGGGTTTTGAGAGTAAAATTAAAATCTGAGTGTGTGGGGCTAGGAAGGTGATTTAGCAGCTGATGACACCAGACACCAACCCAGGCCACCCGAATTCAGTCTTCAAGACCTACATAGCAAAGGAAAAACTGACTCCTATAAGCTATCGTCTGACCTTTACCCACACACACAGTTCAGTTAAAATTCTTTTGAGAGTCCAAAGCCGGTAGCATAAACTCTGAGGTCTGAGCAGGGGTCCTGGCTTAGGATCTGAGGTTTAGATTCCAGGGCTTTGGTCTGTGCCTATATCTCAGAACTGAAGTCTCAGGATTAAGCTCCCGGGTTGATGCTCTACACCGGTGGTTCTCAACCTGTGGTTCACGACCCCTTGGGGTCAAATAACCTCTTCACAGGAGTCACATATCAGATACTTACATCACAATTCACAACAGAGCAAAATTACAATTACAAAGTAGTAACAAAAATAATTCTATGGTTGGCGGTCACCACAGCACGAGCATCTGTATTAAAGGGTCATAGCACTGGGAAGGCTGAGAACCACCACTAAGCTGAGAGTTCTTCATGGAGGAATCTGACCTCGAGGACTGAGCTTGGTATGGAAGTTTCTGGAGCTGAGTTTGCGGGTGGTAGTGAATTGGAGGCCTAGGGACCTGAGCTCTAGGGTTCTGGCTTTGGGGTCAGTAAGAAATGTACTGTGGAAGCCACAACTGGGAGATCTGAAGTGTGAGGTGCAAGACAATCTGGGCGTGTCTGAGGAAGCACCATAAGTGAGGATATCTTTTGATGGCCTCACCTTAGAGGCCTGAGGTCCTCACCTTCTTCACAGCCAGAGCAGATAGGGTTCATGTTCCACAGAGTCTGCATGAAGGAGGCATCAACCTGAAGTTCCCCGCTCGCGGTCGACAGGTGCTGGGGTCAGAGACAGCAGAATGAACAAGAATCGGGACTCAGTGGGAAACAATCAAAGGGAGACTCCAGGAAACATACAGAATGGAGACAGAAGGCCGGAGGACACAGATCAGACAAATGAGAGCAAGTTAGGGAATGGGGTGAGGGGATGTGATTGGAAATCAGAAATAGGGGATGTCAGAAAGCCAGGAGCTGTGAGAGCCAGAGACCCACTGGGCAAGCCAACGTTGAGAGGTGGGGCACATCCCACACACACCCCCCCCCCACAGGAGCAGGAGGACTATCAGGGAGATGGGATCACTCACCAAGTATCGCTCGGAGGAGACGCTGACAAGGATGAGGTCATCCCCAACACGAACCTTCTCTCCTTCAGACCTCTGCTTGGAGGCAGGGTGCATCGTCCACCAACACGCCTCTCCTACGAGTGGGTTGACCGTCAGGACCATGGTTTCCCACAATGCTCTTCCACACAGTACTCACAGTCACCAAGTCTTCCCGACTCTGGAGTCTATAAATCCCCAACTGCCCCATCAACTCCCACCTCGTCGCCTGTCTGGAATGTGCCCAGGCCCCCGTGACTAGCTCCAGGGCAGACTTATGCACAGCTATAGAGCTCTGCAGACTTGCAGTTCCTGGTGTGTGGCACACATCATGCTCCCTGCCCGCAGCCCCTGGCACCTGTTGCATCTTCTTGTAGTCCCACGTCGAAGGCCAACTTGTCAGTAAGAGATCGGGAGGTGGTCAGGCAACTCAGGTACTAGGGTGGGAAAGTGAGGTCAGCCTCCAGCAGGCCTGAACCCTCTCCTTTGCCTGCACCTATGGTTAGTGCACTCACCATACGGCTGTGTGCGTGCCGGAGCAGGATGGCATGGCCGTACAGGAGTGTCCTGTGTCCCCCGCCCTGGGATGACTACAGGGGAAGAGACGGTACAGAATAAGCAGGGACCCCCAAATTTCCACAGCCTCCAAAGTAGATGGCTTATTCACAGGTGGCTATATGAACCCCATGAAATGCTATGCCCAGGCAAGAAAACCTCAGCTCAAACCCCCAACAAATGGTCTGCATCCATTTTCCCATCTGTAGCAGCAGGGACTGTCTCTGAGAAGCCTAGACATGGTGTGTTTTACAAGTCCCCAAGGCCCAGAAGCTTGTGATAGTTGCACTTGGAAAGCAGAGGCAAGAGCATTGGGTATTCAAAGTCAACCTCAGCTACTTAGAGAGTTTGGGGCCAGCCTGGGATACATGAGGTTCTATAAAACAAAAACTTCAAAACCCACTCTACCATCCTGCCTTGTTTCTCTTATAAACCACGTCCTGACATCACCCAAAGAGTATGAATTCATCTTCCAGGTGACCAAGGATGCTCAAGAGAGTCCCACTACCCCCAACTACTCTAGCCTGTCATAAAAGAGTTGTCCTGTTTGCACCAGGACAATCCTAGCTATCGCCTGTCACGTGACTGTCAACCAATGGGATAAAGTGACTCTCTGCTGCTGCCACACACTCCCATGCACGAGGAGACTTGGCCCTTTGGAGGAAGGAGGTGTATCCAATTCCTTGATGGCATCATGCCTCCATCATGGCTCTCCCATGCCCATGCTCTGAGGGAGCCATGTCATGGGGACACAAGGTCCTATGACAGACCCACACATGGGATGGAGGGAGGTGAGGGAAGAGGTCCCATGCAGCGAGGGGCAGGATGGGGAGGAGAAGAGAAGAGGAGAAAGGAACAGGCCAGGGAACAGGGGCTCAGAAGCCTCTTGCTCCCTCCTTCCTTCCTGCCTGGCTTGTTCTGGGCTCCACAGCCCCTGACATCAGGGGTGGGGGAAATCCTCCAGCCCCTGTGTTCAGGATGTGGGCCTGAGCAGCAGGCCTGGGGTCAGGAGTGATAGGAGAGACATGACACCCAAGGCCAGACCTACCCACTTATCCAAATTGAGGGCCTGTGGGGGCAGGGCAGAGAGAGGAAGAAGAGCACATGGTGAACGACCCCCAGGTCCCTCAACCATCCTTGTCCCTGTCCCCCACTCCTTGGAGGCAGAGCCTTACCTCCACACCAGCCTCCACAGTATTGGCCAGCATCTCCTGCAGGGCTCGCACTGACAGGGACTGTTCCAGGATGAAGCAGCAAATGGCCAGATCAGGGGGTACATTCTGAGGAGGTGAACAGACATCACTGGAACCATTAGACTTCCGTGCACCAGTCACACTGTGCCTTGTCTGCCCCTTCGTCTGAACGTTCTCACTTCCAGACCCCCATCCTCACCCCACAAGGGGTGCCAGCGAGGAGTCAGACACACAGGAAACACCTTTCAGCCTCCTCCTTCAAATTCCTCCAACTCACCCAGCTCCACAGAAACTTCCAGATCGCTTCCATCACTCAGCTGTTCTATGCCCCCTAGTCTCATGATGTCCTCTGACTGGCTCATCACCTTGACACTGCTCCCCGAGGCAGGAAGCTCCTGCTGTGCCTTCCCTGAGATCACCCCCAATCTCTCCAATCCTAAAAGAACACTATTTCTGGCATTTGTCACTGCCTTTCCAATCATACCCCAGGAGAGAGAGAGAAACACACCGTCCCCTCAGATTCCAGAACTCCCTGCCCGGCGGATGCCTGTTGACCTCCACCACCAGAGGCCAACTCCTTCTCTCAGTTCCCAGGCCCTCCTTGCAGGTCCCTTCCTCTCTCACACCCTGAGTACACCAAACCCTGGGACCTCAGGCTTCTCTGGCCTCTTGGCTTCCAAGCCCTCCTGACAACCCTTTCTAAACTTCTCCTGGATGCTGGGCCTTCTAATCTTGAATCCAAAGCCACCTGCCTTTCAGATTCTAGCTTCCTTCCATGCCTCGAGCCCTCTGACCGACCCTTGCTATCTAAGGCCACACACTCTTCCCATCTCTGTCCTCTGTCCTCTCCAGTTAGGTTCCCTTTCCTCTAAACTGCCTAAGTCTCCTCCTCTTGGATCCTTGGCCCTCCTTCCTAAGATTCAGGACCACAGCTCTTTGCCCTTGGGAATCCTCCTGATGAGCTTTCCAGAGCACCACCCATCTAAGACTCCGCCCCCACCCTAGGCTCCGCCTCCTTTCACTCTTCAAATCCCTCTCCACCCCCATCAGACCCTGTTCCACATTAGGCACCACCCCACCTCAGACCCTGCCCGTCCCTCTTCGGAGCTCGACCCCGTCTCAAATCTCTCCCCACCTCAAGCATCCCCTTTTATTCTTCCGGCTAGGCTGCGCCAACTCAGATTTTGCCCCTCATAGACCCCGCCCACGTCTCAAGCACCGCCCCTTCAGGCCCCACCTCACACATTCGCCTACCTCAGATTCTCTATTAGTCTCAGATTCCTCCGGTCCCATCTCAGACCACGCCCCTTTCCTATCTTAGCCCCTCCCTCTCCATCCTGTCAGAATCCCCTTTCCAGCTCCAGAGCCTTAAAGACTCATTCCCAGCACCCACATAGCAGCTCACAACTGTCTGTAGCTCCAAGATCTGACACCCTTACACAGACATACAGACAGACAGAACACCAATACACATAAAATAAAAATAAATAATCAAAACCCTGCCCTCCCGACCCTGCCTCTCCTCCCGTGCCTGGTGCACACAGACCTGCGCGTTGCTGGTGGGTTCCAGGAAACAGAGGCGGTTGCCGAAACCCTCAGCGGCCAGACA
The DNA here is from genome assembly GCF_014885135.2 of Alexandromys fortis. Taxonomy (NCBI): domain Eukaryota; kingdom Metazoa; phylum Chordata; class Mammalia; order Rodentia; family Cricetidae; genus Alexandromys; species Alexandromys fortis. The sequence continues at coordinate 917,346 of NW_026068048.1, forward strand.
GAGTTTGAGCTGCTCCTTGAGCACCGTGGCGCTGCACTGCAGGACCACCTCGTCATCCTGTGAGAACAGAGGGACAAGGTTCACCAGTGGGAACCAGAAGGGACAGACCAGCGAAGACACTGCGTGCCGTGCCGTGGAGCCGTCTCTTTCCCCTACAGAAAAGATACACTCTGCACGAGCCAGGCTCCAGCTATGTCTCTATTTTAGATGGTTGGTTGTTCTCTCATTCATTCCTTTTGCTCTTGCGACAGTGTCTCCCTAAGTTGCCCATGCTAGCCTTGAAGTTCCAGGATCATGAGATAATCCTGACTCAGTCCCTTGAGTAGCTGGAATCACCGGTGTGTGCCTCCACGCCTGGCTTCACAGGGGGTAAGAGGAGATTGGATTAGAATCAAAATCTAGCTCCTCTGAAGACCTCCTAATGAGGGGTTTGCAAAGAGACACAGTGGAATGTGGAAAATATTTTTTTGATGTTTAGTTTTTGCAACAGAGTCTTGTGTAGTCCAGGCTAGCCTCAAATTGGCCTTTCAATCAAGGATGACATTTAGTTCTTGGCAGGTCTGCCTGCACTTCCCAAATGCTGGGGATTCAGGGCTGTACCACAGCAAGTTCTGTAGCAGAGGAAACTCTTTCAAGAAAGTTACAAATGAGGCTGGAGGGATGCCTCTGTGATGGCTGCTCTTCCAGAAGACCCAGGTTCAATTCCCAGCACCTACATCATCTGTAATTCCTGTCCCAGGGAACCCGCTACCCTCTCCCACTTGCCAAGGCTATACTAAATGCAGTACGCAGACACACTCAGACAAAACAGCCATACACATCAAATAAAGGTAAGGAAATGTTTTTAAAGAAAGTTACATATCCTACTGGAAAACACATGACCTCCAAACTCCCGAACACGTCGGATAAACATTCTAATCCGGAGTGTCATCCGTATCCACAGTTCTCCATCCATTTGCCTGGCCCAGGAGGAGACAGAAGCACGGCCTAACGATAATTGCTCTGTCCTGGTTTCGCTGACATTCTGGTACACGCCTCACTGACATTCTGGTACATGCCTCACTGACATTCTGGTACACGCCGGGCATCTCTGTATCCATAGTAATTATATAACCTGAGCATTATTTAGCAAGCGTTTGCTGGTTGTCCTAAGCTTCTGCCTTCCACTCACTTAACAGACACTTATTGAGGATCTACTACCTTCCAGGCACTGTGTTAGGCACTGAATACACAGCAACAGATAAAGCAGAGAAATCCCACCCCCAGGGGGCTGATCTCCTCATGTGCAGACCCTCTAAACAGATGAGTGAATACATAAGCTTACTGTCAGTGGTAGGTGTTCTGGGGAAAAATCAGCCAGACTGATATAACAGAGCGGCAGTGGGCCTTGACCAAACAGAAGCAGGACTGGTCATCTGTAGGGAATGTTCCAGAGAGGCAGCCTGTGCAGAGGCCTGTGGCCAGGAGGTGCGGGGGTGTCCAGGAGTGACAAGTGGGACCAGCAGGAATAAGGGAGGTTACGAGGCCAGAGAGAGACTTATATGGGCCCTTTGAATCCTTATTGGGTGTTTTTATTCTCTCTCTCTCTCTCTCTCTCTCTCTCTCTTTCTCTCTCCCTCCCTCCCTCCCTTCCTCCCCCCCCTCTCTCTCTCCACATTTCCAGATGAGGAAACTGAGCTCAGTCAGGAAAAAAAAAATTAATATCACTTTCCCAAGCAGAGAGAGCAAGTGAATGGCAAAACCAGGATGTAAATCAGAACCAGGAATCTAGTCATCATGGCAAACCTAATCCCGTGGTATGGACTCGCACTCTCTCTGGCTCCAAACGCTGCTCCCAAAACTGGTTGAAACGATGCACCTGTAAGTCCCATCTACTCCAGAAGCGGAGACAGAGGATCACATGAGTGCAGGGGCTCAAGATCAGCCTGAACAATATAGCAAGGCCCTATCTTGATGAAATAAAGAGAAAGACCGGGGGAGAGAGGAGGGAGAGAGGCAGGGAGGAAGGGAGGAAAAAGAAAGGTAGATAGATAATAGACGATAGATACATAGAAGGTAGATATGTAGATGACAGATATATAGATGATAGATACATAGAAGGTAGATATGTAGATGACAGATATATAGATGATAGATACACAGATGAGATACATAGACGATAGATACATAGATGATAGATATATAGACGATAGATATTTAGACTATAGATATGTAGATGATGATATATAGACGATAGATATATAGATGATAGATGCACAGATGATAGATACATAGGTGACAGATACATAGACGATAGATACATAGATGATAGCTACATAGATGATAGATATATAGATGATAGATATATAGACGATATATAGAGGATAGATACATAGATGATAGATATATAGATGATATATACACAGATGATAGATACAGATGATAGACATAGATGATAGATACATAGACGATAGCTACATAGATAGGTACATAGATAGATGATAGATACATAGATGATAGATATAGAGATGACAGATATATAGATGATAGATACATACATGATAGATATACAGACAATAGACATTTAGACTACAGATATGTAGATGATAGATACATAGATGATAGATACATAGATGATAGATATATAGACGATAGACACAGATGATAGAGACATAGACAATAGATATATAGATGACAAATACATAGATGATAGGTAGGTAGATAGATGACTAAATGAGTAGATAATTAGTAGATGATGACAGAGAAGAACAGAATACAATAGTGCAATTTCCAAAGCCAGGCTGGGTGCCTATTAATACCTATCAATGACTCCAAATATTTTAGAGGTGGAGGCAAGAGGATATGGGATTCAAGATCACCAGCAGCATGGGTTATATTAGAGCCTGTCTCAAACAAACAAACCAAAAATCAGCTTCCCTGTACCCCAGCGCCCCACTACCACCACTTCCATCACTGAACCAGCGATTGTGGACTCTGTGGAGGTTCCGCACCTTTAACCTGCCCCTGTCCTCTGGAGGTTCTGACTTGACCAGGTTCTCAGAGATTCCAGTGTGAGCGGAGCTTGAGGTCACAACATTCAAAACAAGGGAAATGATCTGTATGGTTATGGCTAGGACCCTTAATAATCAAAGAAAATAGAACAAGAACAAGAAACAAGCATGCCTAGTCTGACATCAGGGTGACTGACATGTTATGAAAGTTGTTATTTAAAACAGGTGTGTCAAGACAGGTGCGGTTGTGCCTGTCTCAGGAGGCAGAGGCAGGTGGATCTCTGAATTCAAGGCCAGCTTGATCTACAGAGTGAGTTTCAGGACAGTCAGGGCTACACATGAAATCCTGTTTCAAACCACTTCCTTCAAAAAAAGGTGTGTGACTATGCCCTTAATCCCAGTACCAGGGAAGCAGAGGCATGTAGGTATCAGTGAATTTGAAGCCAATCTGGCCTCCATAGGGAGTTCTAGGCTATGGATGTTTACTGGGATTGTCTGTAGTAACAAAATATTGCAGACATGGCGACCTCGGTGTGCACCAGGCAAGTGAAGATATGAGCAAACTCAATACAGTCGTACAGCAGGATAGCAAAAAGCTCCCCACAAAAGGAACACATGCTACATGTCAAAAATACCCTAAGCGGTCAAAGAGAAATGAACACACACTGTATATGAAACTCTGGCGCTGACTGGTGGAGTCTATATGACGACCGAAGGACAGGGTGACTGATTTTTCTGGGGTGCAGCAAGTGTTCTTTGCTTTGATTTCGAAGGTGGTTACTTAGTTTACATAAAAGGTCAAAACCCACTGAAGCCAGGCCTGGTGCTCACACCTGTAAGCCCAGCACTCGGGAGGTAGAGTGGGAAGATCAGGAGTTCAAGGTCGTTCTTGGCTAGTACCAAGTTTAAAGCCAGCTTTCAGTACATGAAGCCCTCTCTAACACTGTGCTCACGCACATACACACACACACACACACACACACTCACACACACTCCAGGGAAAGTACTGAGGTTTGTTAACTGTTTTGAACCTGTGAAATTTGTTGCTTGTCAATTACGCCATCAAGCAGATGGGTCTTGAATTTACTACATTGCCCAGGGTGGCCTTGAACTTTCATCCTCCTGCCTCAGCTTGCTGAATGGTGGAATCACAGGTATAAACCACCACACCATGCTTTAAAGTTGGACTTTTTCTTTTTGTTTAATAATACCTATGAATACGTAGCCCATGCCCAGGGTTGCAATACAGATTCTTTCTTACAGGTGGGTTATGATTCACAAAAAATATTTTTGTGAAGAAGGTATCACACAACCTTAGTAACTCTGAGGAAAACCAACTCAGCCTGGGTGAGCCTGGCCTGACTGACTACCTCAGCAAGCCTGGGACTAGATTCCCTCTGTTGAAAGCAAGACTTGGCCTTGCAGGGCACTCGGTGGTACCACTTCCTGTCCTTGACCTTGGGCAAGTTCACCACCTGGGGCTTGGTTTCTCTCCGATCTCCCAGGGAGATAAAGATAGGGCCCTACCTCAGAAGATAGGGCAATGAGAATATTATTAGCCACCTCAGGAGGCTGAGGCCCAGGGCACCCGGCCTGGTGCAGAGTGACTGCTCAGAGCTGGTAGCCACAGCCATGGGCTTATTAGGCTGTGGAAGGCCAAACCCATGGTGTAGGTTAAGGGGCTGGGGCTAGGGAGAGGCCCTCCTCCAGTGGCTTCATATCCAGCTGTCCCCATCCTTCACTACCAGTCCCAGCTGTTTGCTCCGCCCTCCCAAGAAACTGGACCCAGCCTGCCAGGGTCCTATTCTGGGTCAGGAATGCTGCGTCAGCATTTCTGCATGGACCTAGGGCCTGAGGGAGAGGGGACAGTTGCAGGGTCAGCAGACCTGGCCCGAAAGAGAGAAGATCACTCATACTCATAAACCAACCCCCATCTCAGCCTCTGGGAGGATGTGGTAGAAAGGACTAAGAAAGAGGCAGCCCCTCCCCCCTTTTGTCCCCTCCCTGTCCCCTGCTCAGAGCCCAGAAAAGAGGGCTATTCTGGGAGAGACACCTGTTGTCCCAAGTCCTATCCCTGCCCCCAGCTGGGGATCAGAGATTCAGGGAGACAGGACAAGAGGGACAGCAAAACTCAGAGGGCTGAAGCCAAGGGACAAAAGACAGAGACAGACCCAAGACATACCGAGGAGATGGGAGAGACATCACCCAGACACCTTCAGAGGCCACTAGCAGACGTAGTTAATCCTCCTCACCAAAACCAAGGAGGAAAGAACAGTCAAGATCCAAGAGACCCCCCCACCCCGGGAGACCACCAAAGGCTAGGAGTTCAAAAGGACAGTGTCGTCTAACCCACCCCAGCCCCCTTCCAAGAATTTAAATAGGTCAGAGCCTGGAGCAAGAAGGGAATAAGGGCTAAGGGTGGGGGTGGAGGACAGCTAAATTAAGCCCAAGAATTAGAATCACCTTCCTCAAGTGTCTGCTTCCAGGATGGGAGGAGGGGGTACTCCCTCGGTGACCCCAGATCTCTCATGTCAACAGAGGGTAACCAAGGATCTCTCCCTCCCCATTCGATCCTCCCAAATCCTGATAATTCTCCATGGTCAAAAAAGTGATGGGAAGAGACGGAAAGACGAAATGACAATCACCCAAAGTGACCTCAAATTTCAGAGACCACCAGCAAGCAGACAGAAAGACGCTAAGAGATCAGCGAGAAATCCCCACAAAGCCTCCTAACCCAGACCATACGCACCGTCCTCAAAAACTGAACTTCGTCCTCGCCTTCTCCTCCTCCGTCACCCATGATGGCAATCCCTCGTTGTCCCGGGCTAGGATCTGAGAATGGCGAGAGGGGGCTGTAGGTTGGGAAGGTGGGCTGAGGGAGGGCTGGGGTCGGAGACCTCTAGGGACGCCAGAGGCACCCGCGAGGTAGATGGAACTGCAGGAAGCGAACCGGTGCGGGACCCAGATGCAAAGAGGTCCCCGCCCCACCGACACCCATTGGGCCAGGATGGGACGGGCCACGCCCCTGCCCAGAACCCCGCCCACAGTACAAACTCTAGGGGAAGGTGCTTGCTCCTGCGGTCTGGGTGTCTAGAAAGTAGCTGAGTGGCCACAGTCACCATGAGATGCCATAATTCTGTCATCTATGCATTTGTTTATGTAGTTATTTCTCTCTTTTTCCTCCTCCCTCCCTCCCTCTCTCTGAGGCTCTCATATACCTCAGGCTAGCCTTAAACTTCATTTGTAGTCAAGGATGACCTTGATCTTCTGGGAACACTAGGTAGGGCTGTAGTTCAAACCCTGGGCAGCGAGCAGGCTAGGTAAACTTTCTGTCATTGGGCTATATTCTTAGCCTAGTTCCGTTATTTCTTAACGAGTAAACTAAGGGTTTACTCTTGCTACGTAGTCACACAGTTGTGCCCGGATGCACACATCTCCTACCTTAACACACACGCGCGCACGCGCGCGCGCGCGCGCGCACACACACACACACACACACACACACACACACTTAGAGCTAGTCATAGTGTCACAGGCTTGTCATCCAAACACTGAAGAGGTTGAGGCAGAAGGATTGCAAATTTGGAGCTGGGGCTGCATAATAAGACCCTGTCTCAAAACAGGAACAACAACAGGGCCCCGGGTGTGTGTCTTAGTTAGTGGAGTGGTTGTCTTGCTTGCACACAACCCCGGGTTCCGGCACATGAACTGAGTGTGACGGTACACATCTGTAATCGTGGCGCGCAGACCGTTAGAGACAAGAGGCACGGTAGCTCAGTCATCCTCAGCTACACGGCAAGTTAAGAGGCCAGCCTGGGCTGCACGATAGAGTTCCTGTCTCAAAACAGCATGGGGGAGGGGATGAGTGTGTGTCTGTCTGTCTATCTCTCCACCAGGCTGGTCTCAAACTCACGGACATCTCACAGACATCTCCCGACCTCTGACTCCCTAGCGCTGTTTACAGAAATGCGTCACCACCCCCGGGGCTAAAAACTGCCTTTTGAACAGTTCTAGCTAGTGTCTCTTACCCACCTGTTGCATTTCGGGCGTGAGCTAAGATCTTTTTATTACCACTCCTGTCTCACAACCCGGCTATTGTTGGCATCCTTCACAGCAGAAACTAAAAGCACGTGGCCCCTACAGATACGCCCTAAATGTCCTGTAGTCCTCGTAGCAACCTTTGGGAGTCGCACTTCCACCATTCTCAAGTTCCACGTCGGGAGAGAAGAGGTTGGGAGCAGGAGTCAGGCAACATCACGGAGGCTGACCTGGGGAAAGTAGAGTTCCTAGCTAAACTTTGACATCTCTGTATTTCCATATGATTTTCTAATTTAGCTATGAGGTGGCACATGCCTGTAACCCTCAGTTTAGGAGGCAAAGGTAGAAGAAGTTCGAGGCCAGTCCTGGCTACCTGAAACTCTGTCTCAAAAATAAGAAATAAGAGCCAGGAGTGGTGGCGCATGCCTTAAACGTCAGCGCTCAAGAGGCAGAGGCAGGTTGATCTTGGTGAGTTTGAGGCCAGTATGGTCTACGTATCAAGTTCCAGGCCAGACAAAGCTATATTCAATCATCTGTCTCAAAAAATAAATACAATAAGTAAGAGCAAACTGATGATGACCTGAATTTGACCCCAGGGATCCTTATAATGGAATGAAAGAAAGATTCCTGTAAGTTGACCTCTGACCTCCATTTGCAGGCCATGAAGTGGGCAACCTCCTGCCACACACACACACTCATACACACTCACACAAAATACATTTTCTTAAAGGCGTGCGCCCCCATTGCCCGGCTCTTTTTTCTTTTTTTTAATATTCATTTATTATGTATACAATACTCTGTCTCTGTGTATGCCTGAAGGCCAGAAGAGGGCACCAGACCTCACCACAGATGGTTGTGAGCCACCACATGGCTGCCGGGAATTGAACTCAGGACCTTCGAAAGAGCAGGCAATGCTCTCAACCACTGAGCCTCCCTCCAGCCCACAAAATACATTTTTAAATGTAATTTAAATTGTTTTTAGGAACTGGAGAGATGGCTCGGGGATTAAGAGCACCTGCTGCTCTTGCAGAGGACCTGGGTTTGATTCCCAGCACCCTCATGGTGACTCACAACCATTCATAACTCCAGTTCTAGGGGATCTGATGCTCACTCCTGACCTCCACCGGCACTGGGCCCAAAGCCCATACCCACAACGTTTAATAAATCTGATAGATAAAGTAAGGCAGAGGTGGGGTAAGATTAGTGGAGCCTTGTATGTAGAAAGCCTTGGGTTCGGCCCCCAGCACTGTCCATGTAAACCAGCCCTGGTGGTGGATGCCTTGATCCCAGCACTTGGAGTAGGCAGGAAAATCGAGACTTCAAGCTCCTCCCCAGCTATGCAGCAAATTAGAGGCCAGGCTGGGCTACATGAAACCTTGTTTCAAACAAATAAAATGGGTATATAGACACCATTTTAAAAGGGCTTAGGCCCATGCCTGTCAGTCCCAGCATTAGGGACGCAGAGGCAGGTGAATCTCTGTGAGTTCAAGGTCAGCCTGCTCAACATAGTGAGTTCTAATTCAGCCAGATCTTGTCTCAAAAAAAAAAAAAACTAAAAAAAAAAATCAATGGCTGGGAATATATAATTGAATAATAGAATCCTCAACTCCAGCATATTTAGACAAAACAATATTTTGGAGATGGTATGATTGCTGAGCACGCATGAGAGCTGATTTCTATTTACTTATTTATTTGTTTGCTTGTTGGAGGCCAGAAGAGGGCTTCGGGTCCCTTTGGAACTGGAGTCAGCTAGTTATAAACCAACATGTATGTCTTGGTAAATGAACCCAGCTTCTCTGAAAAAGCAGTCAGTGCTCTTAACCACAGTCATCTCTCCAGCTCCTAAGGACCTGCTTTCAAATCCCCAGACTTAAAGAAAACCAGGGCGCTTCAGCAAGCAACTATAATCCCTTTTGCTTGGACCATGGGAGAGGAGGTGGAACATGGGAGGGGAGGAGTATGGGAGGGGAGGTGAACCATGGGAGGGGAGGAGGACCATAGAGGTGAAAAGTGAAGAGACCCCCATCTCAAACAAGGCAGAAAATTAGGACAGACACCGAGGTTGTCCTCTGACCTCCATACATACACGACAGCATCCAAACCTACAATAACATACCTGAACACACACACACACACACACACACATCATACACATGCGCAATTAAAACCAGTGTTCTACAGCTCAACACAACTATATTAAAGTGCTTTTCGGTGTAGGTCTTGCTTATTAAACACAGGTGCAAATACACTTGGATTAAACTGCATCGTCTTCTTTATTAGATAGGGTCTCACTGTGTAGCCCTGAATGGTCTCAGACTTGCTACGTAGACCAGGCTGAACTTGAACTCATGGAGATTTAGCTGCCTCTGCCTCCTGACTGTTGAGATTAGCCAGTTATATTTCATTATTGAATTATATAACTCAGTAAATTATAGTTATATGCATTATTTATATATATCATGTATATAACATAGCTATTATGTTTATTATGTGGTACAATATAATTTTGTTTTATATTCATATATTATATAGTTGTATGGTAAATATTCTTCTTAAGTGCTCTATACAGAATATGGAGTTATACTGTCATTATGAATTATATCCTAAGATATTAATAGTGTTTCTTAGTTCCTTAGTCGTCACTATGTATTTTAAGACTTTTCTGTGTTGCTCTTTGGACACCTGGTGTATGGCCATGGTGGCTTTGAGGGACTTCTTGGTGGCAGGTCCCTGAGGGTGGACACCCAGCTGCCTCTGGCTCCTGTAACTACCCTTGCACATGTCACCTGATCTGGGAAAACCGGATGGTCAATTTGACCGGATTTAGGAACACTTAGGAAGACCAAGCCTTGGAAGTGTCTGGGATGGCATTTCCAGATGGTTTCACTGACCTCTGGCTGGGTCTCCAAGTGAAGAGAGCGAGCTGACTGCAGCATTTGTTTCTTTTCGTGTCCTGCTTTCGGATGCAGCACGAGCAGCTGCCTCCTGCTCCCGCAGCCATGGCGGTCTGGACCTTCACACTACAACCAGAACAAACCCCCAGCTGCCTCCTGCTCCCGCAGCCATGGCGGTCTGGACCTTCACACTACAACCAGAACAAACCCCCAGCTGCCTCCTGCTCCCGCAGCCATGGTGGTCTGGACCTTCACGGTAGAACCGGGACAAACCACCAGCTGCCTCCTGCTCCCGCAGCCATAGTGGTCCAGAGACCTTCACAGTAGATCCGGAACAAACCCTTCCTTAGAAAGTTGCTTACATCAGGTATTTTCTCTCAAGAATGGGGAAAGTGATGAGGCATCCCTTTACAGAGATGGCACCATTTTGGGTATACACCCCCAGAACCTGACTGCTAGATGACACACCCATATACACAATTCCTCTAAGCAGCCTAGGGAGTGGCTGCCTGCAGTCACCATGTAAAGATTTCAGCCTCCATCTCCCAGCCTCCCCTTGCCATCATCTAACTTTTCATTTGTATGGTAAGGGGTGAGGGTCATGTGGGTGCACGTTGCTGTGGAGGAACGTAAGTGTGTATGGAGGACAGACACCACTTTAGGTGCTGTTCTTCAGCTGGCCTGGAGCTCACCGTGGGGATAGGCTAGATAGTCCGTGGGCCCCAGGGATCTACCTGGCTCTGCTTCCCCAGCGCTGGCATTAGAGCCTGCCTCACCTGGCTTCTTAGGTGGATGCTGGAGCTCGAACTTGGGTCCTCGTGCTTGTGTGGCAAGCTGATAACTGAGCCATCTCCCCAGTTACCTGGCTACTAACGTTTAACAGACTTATAGACTGAGTTACAGTCACTAATCAGTTGTCAATGATTTCCATCATCTTCTCTGGGGTCTGTCAGAGATTTGGGAGTCATGGATACCTGGACATTCTCTTTGCTATTTTCATTTTTTTCCTGTTTATCTATTCCTTGTTGTTTTTGGTTTTCATTGCTTGCTTGCTTGAGACAGTGTCACTAAATAGCCTGAGCTAGCCTCAAACACCTGATTCT